>NC_049169.1:150236839-150536839 GCF_009769625.2 Cygnus olor | reverse complement strand
ACATGCTGGAAAATGTATGTAACTTAATTCTCCACTTTGTTATATTTCCAGTAAAGTAGTAAAGAGTGAAGATGAAGTAGATTTCCAACCTAGATATTAAATCTGAAATTAGGCCACCTACGTATGAAAACATAGCTTGTGCCACACCTTTGCCTAGATAAGCAAAGTCTACTTTACCAAGTGCCTTCCAAAAGAATCCAAGAAATAAACTAATTTACTTGCTATAGATTAATAGATTACTGCAACCCATGACAGAGAGTGGAGAACTGAATTATTTGAGCAAACGGATAGAAACCACTTCTTAGCTATTTTCATGGAGGCAAAAATCCACTGGCCTTTGCCAAAGTCCATGACTGAGCATGTTTGAACAGAAGCTGTATTTTTCAAAAATTATCTGTCCTGTTTTCAGCTGGCAGTTAATTTTCTTCATAGTAGCTAGTATGGTTCTGTTTTGGATTTGTGATGAAAATAATGCTGATAACACACCAGTGTTTTAATTGTTGTGGAGCAGTACTTACACAGAGTCAAGGACATTTGGGCTTCTCATATTGCCCTGTCAGAGAGGAGTCTGGGGGAAGCTAAGAGGGAACACAACAAGGAGAGCTGACCCAAACTGACCAATAGGGTATTACATACCATATAGTGGTGTCATGCTCAAGAAGAAACCTTGGGGAAGTTGGCAGGGGGTTAGCCATTGCTCAGTATCGGTTATGTTGTTTTCTTCTCTCTCTCTCTCGTTTTTTTTTTTTTTGTTGTTGTTGTTTGTTTGTTTTTCCTCTTTGTTTTTAAACTGTCCTTGTCTCAACCAATGAGTTTTCACACTTTTATTTTTTTCAGTTCTCTCCCCCATCCCACTGGGAGTGGGGAGTGGACACATGGCTTTGTGCTGCTTAGCTGCCTGGTGGGTTAAACCACATTATCTTTAGAAAAAGAGAATACAGTCATATTGGCTTTTGCATTTATTATGTGTAACTGTTAACCATGTGTGACTATTTTTGGAACAAACAAGGCAAAACACTCAGTACGTAGTGGGTGCAGTGAGGAATCACTGCAAACAAAACTTGCTGAATCTGTATTCTCATGAGAACTGAGAGTTTTGTAATTAACAATCTATTAAGGTAGATGTGCTAATTTGCTATCTTCTGGAAAGATTTTATTACACTGATTATTCTTTTTTTTCATATTAAATATATATTATTATATTATGTATATTAAAATCTAGAAGAGATGAAAACCATTTCTTCTTTTAACACTTAATAGGAAGTTCTGAACTAGGAAACCTAAATTATTTGTATAATCAGTTGGGCTTTCCTGGAGTTACTTGGAGCACCTAAAGGTTCTGAACCAGTCTTTGGAGTTCCCATCAAATAAATAAAAAACACTCTGATACTGTTATTTCACATTACTCTCTCATTCTTTTTTTTGGCCATGGTGGGCGTCTTTACACAACCATTGATGTCTTAGTTCTAAGGAATAGGTTACCTTGAATATTGCATGATTCATGTTTGTTGGAAAAAGCCAGCCAAGGGTGAGGAGGATTTGGGTTTGAAAGCAAAATATATTGCTTAAATAAAGTTAATACATCCAAAATTATAACTTTCCTGGTGAAATCTTGTTCTGAGTATTTCCTCTGAACGCTTCATCAAAATTCCTTTGCCAGTAGTTGTATTGCCATGCCTTCAAATCCAAAGCATGATTCATAAGTGACTGTTTTGTGCATAAAGAAAATTTTATTTGTTTATTTACTTATTTTAGTTGTGGATTCATTTCAATTTTGAAAAGTGAGCCAAAAGTAGCATTTTTCTGCATCTTAAAAGAAATGAATCCTACGAAATTCAAGAAAAGAGGAAAACCTTTTATTGAAAGCAGATTCAGTAGCATGATAACTGATGGCTATTCAAACATACATATGTCTGTAATTTTTACTTGAACTGTCTATGGCAACAACATGTAGAATGTTGATTTAGCAAGTATATAAAATGGAGATATGGAATTACCATCTTTATGAGACTGTACATGAACTGCAATCAAACAGCAAAAAAGGTCAAAGCTACAGCTTGTTCTGTTCATCAATACAAAGATATACTCCCACTGCTGTCACTTTAAGCACTCTTCTCTACCTGTGGATTTATTTTATCTATGTGTTTCATCTAGTCATTGTCAGTGTACGAGCTCTGTGGAATGGAGAATATTTATTTGTTAAGAGCAAATCTTAATGCAGAGCTGAAAGCTGAATGGGGCTATCATTTTTTCTTGTGATCTAAACAAACAAACAAACCAACCAAACTTTTTTATTTTATTTTATTTTTAATTTCAGCTATAAATTTCTATAGACATAATCTGTTCATAGAGGTATATATATTTCAGCATCTAATGATATTATAAGACATAAATATTACTGGGAACCCAGCTGCCATCTCCTGTTCGCATGCTGAAGTGTTGTCACTGTTATTAGCATGATTTCACATTTCTGTGTCCTCAGAGAAGCAAGTGGCATCAATGGCATGGGTGGGCAATAGGAAAAGCCCAGCCAAAGCAGCAAAGTCTTTTATGTGGCTGTTGATGCACCAGACTTGAAGAACCCTGTGGCTTTAGGGCCAACATCACTGCCTCGTTCCCAGGCCTTCACTGGGAGCAATCCACTTCTCATCGTTTCAGGCAACCCTGCTGTGATGCAAAGTATGAGCTGTAGGGAGGACAAAATGCCTCATGATTGTAACCAAGAAGAAAGGGATGCCTGTATTAGGTCCTGTCTGCTCCACCTTGCACATTCTGTGAAGCAGCAGATCTGCTACCTGTTGCGGATTTGTAAAGTTTTATGTATGTCTTCAGTGGATTTTGTGTTGGTCTTTTTTGTCAATCACAGATCAAATCTGTCTAACATTGATGTGAAATGATAACTCCAAATTTTTATTTTCTTATTTTTTTTTTTTTTTTTTTTTTTGTACAGGTGATCTGATTAGAACAGTACATAAACAGTTAAGATTTTTATATTACATCACCACATGCACTTCACTTCAAAGGGGTGATAACTGAAATTTCTATTCTCTTGGCCATCCACATAAGAATTTAAAATTCAACAGGCACTTTAACAATGTTAAATGTAATGAATATACATGCAGTGGTGTATTTGATTCATTCTCTAACAGACTTTCTTACCAGATATTTGTCAAGAATAGACTGGATCAGTGCATGCCAATACAGGTAAAGGCATATTAAATAAAATAATATACCATTTTGACTAGGTGGAAGATACGGCTTTATGGATTAACTAGCAACTCTGCCCAATCAAAAAATAGGACAGATTTTGGAAAAAGATATTCGTAGTTTTCATTAACTTAGGGAGAACAGAAATGAAAAAAAAGGGAAAGGAATTGTTCCAGACAAATATAAACCACTTAGAGAAAAATATTTATTTATTTATTTATTTTTTCTTTTCCCCTGTGAATTTGTTTGTAATGAGATTGCTGAGATTGCTTATGTACTTTCCAAAGAAAGTATTTTTAGTTATGTATTTTGGTTGAGATAAACCATTGGAGAAAAATGGAGTTAAAGACAACAAATACCATTTTCTAGTGTTCTATTGTTTTGCTACTAGGCTTTCATCTTAACTTGTGGGAACAGGTAGCAAAGTCTGATAATGACGGAAAATTATTGAGAATAGCTGAATCTAAATTTGTCTGCAAATAGTTGCATAAGAATCACATGGTACTGAATGAAAGAGGTGATCAAATGAAGAGGTAACAAAACTGTGGATGAAATTACTTCCATATGAAGAAATTAAGAAAAATAATACTAACAATATACACACAATAGGAGATTCAAAATTACTTCTAATTACAAATCAGAAAGGAAGACTGTGAGGTGCTGCAGATTTCTGAAAATGTCAACGGAGTTCAGAAAAAAGAATTATTTGTTAAAACGTATGCAGAAGAATAGCAAGTATATTTAGCTTCTTTAGGAAAGAATAAATAGATTAAGAATGTTTGTTTGGACAAAGACAACTGAGAAAATAAAGCAATACATTTAATGTCTGCTTTTCAAAAATAAAAAAAATGATACCAAAACTTTTTCATCTAGTGCAGAATCAAATTCTGGGACTCATTACCACTGATGCTACAAGGGATGTACAAGGGATGTAGGTGGAGGTAGTTCAAGATGAGCAGATAGATCTACTAATCTATCCATTCAGTATTACAATCCATATGCAACGTCCAGTACAATACTGTAAATTGCTGGCTGTCAGAGGCTGACATTTGTCAGGGGAGAGGTAATCCTACTCTCTCTCTCTCTCTTTCTCTCTGTCTTATTGGTTTTGCAATTCTTTCCTTAGATATCAGTTATTGGCCCTTTATATCAGATATGTGTATATCTGAGATTTTTGTGCATTTTATTTTTGATTTCTTAACATTTGCAATACAAAAAAATTATCGCTAGTTTACTATCACTAGTAAGTGTTGTACAAGAATTTGCATATCTTGCTGGATGAGACACAATTTATACAGATGTGTTTTACTAGTACTTAATATCAGGTATGTCTTCATTTGCCTTGAATGAAATCAGCTAAAAGTAAGCAAAATATGTTTTCTCTAAATCACTTCATCCATAACTGTCTCTTCTATCCTAACAAAAAACTTTAGATTAACTCTCAATTTCTGCTGTTTTATTCAAACATTTCTGCTCAGACTGGTTTCATGATTATCTTAATGTATAAATGTATATATGCATGTGTATGAATAGGTAAGTATGTTTGTCTATGATGATATAAGGTAGTTGAAGAAATGAGAAATTGCTTACTACTATTTTATTATTTAAAAATTATAAAAATGCCATGTTTTCCTTCTTACCTGTCAGGAAGTGAGCAAGCAATTAGTGTGCTAGTGTCCAGGGCATGAAGACAATTCCAGTCTTCTGACTTCTAATTACTCTGCAATTTTGCTTTCAGATAGTTATAATTAATTGATCAGTTTCATTACTGCTTTATAGATTAAGTATTTCACAAATGCTATACCCTTATGCCCAGTTTTCAACATATCCTAAGGAATTTTCAAGGAAATAGAAAAATATCCATAAAAAAAGGTGCATGGTTATGAGTAGGAACAAAACTGAGCCAGAACATTGAATTTCACAGAATCACAGAATGGTTAAGGTTGGAAGGGACCTGAAGGTCACCTAACAACTAAAAAAAAAAAAAAAAAGCAATTTGTAAAATCATAGAATGTTTTGTGTTGGAAGGGACCCTTAAGAATCATTTAGTTCCAACCGTGCTGCCATGGGCAGGGACATCTCTACTAGATCAGTTTGGTGTCATCAGCAAACTTGCTGAGTATGCACTCAATCCCACTGTCCATTTCACAAAATAAGATGTTAAACAGCACCAGTCTCAATACCAACCCCTGAGGAACACCACTTGTTACCGACCTCCACTCAGATATTGAGCCATTAACTGCAACTCTTTAAGTGTGACCAGAAATTAAGAAATTCCTCACTAATCAAGCAGTCCATCCATTAAATCCATGTTGATCCAATTTAGAGACAAGGATATCGTGGGAGACAGTGTCAAATGCTTTGCACAAGTCCAGGTGTCAAGTGCTCTTCCCCTATCCACCAACACTGTAACCCCATTGTAAAAGGCCACCAGATTTTTCAGCCATGACCTGTCCTTAGTGAAGCCATGTTGGCTGTCACCAATCACCACCTTATTTTCTATGTGCCTCAGTATAGTTTCCAGGAGAATCTGTTTCATGATCTTGCCAGGCACAGAGGTGAGACCAACTGGCCTGTTGAAGTCAGACTGACTGGAAAATTCATTGCATTGTTGTTGTGGTTTAACCCGGCTGGCAGCTAAACACCACACAGCCATTCGTTCATCCTCCCCCCTCCCTCTCTGGGATGGGGGAGAGAAACGGGAAAGTGAAGTCTGTGGGTTGAGATAAAGACAGTTTATTAAGACAGGAAAATAATAATAATGATAATAATAACAATAATAACAATAATAATAATAATAATAATAGTATTAATAATAATAATATGTACAAAACAAGTGATGCACGATGCAATTGCTCACCACCCGCTGACCGATGCCCAGCCTATCCCCGAGCAGCTGGGCCCCCCCACCCCATCTAGCCACCCCTATATATTGTTTACCATGATGTCAGATGGTATGGAATACCCCTTTGGCCAGTTTGGGTCAGCTGTCCTGGCTCTGTCCCCTCCCAGCTCCTGCAGCACCCCTAGCCTGCCCGCTGGCAGGACAGAGCGAGAAGCTGGAAAGTCCTTGGCTTAGTGTAAGCACTGCTCTTCAACAATTAAAACATCAGCATGTTATCAACACTCTTCTCATCCTAATCCAAAACATAGCACCCTACCAGCTACTAGGAGGAAAATTAACTCTATCCTAGCTGAAACCAGGACAATCGTTTTCCAGGTTAGACTTGCTGATAGTTGTAGTTTCTTTGGTATTTAAAACAAACAAAGAAACAAACACAAACAAACAAAAACAAACAAAAAAAAACCACAAAAATATTCACCTCAGAAAACTCTTTGTGAAAAGATATCATACAGAAATGAAGATATTCTGTGGGTTCTAAGGGATCACAATAGCCCATCACAGTTCTACTCTGGAGTAAGAAGCATAATTTGGCTCTAAAATTTGCTGTTAACTTTTTTAATTCAGTGTTTGAGAAACATCCAAACTAGAGTTTTGTCTTCTTGTGTTCCATGTACTTGCCTCTGAGACTTTTAGCATCCCAGAAGCATCACTCTCTTAAACAGTTCTTTAAAATTCTCAATAATAATCTCATGTTTAGTCTTCAAAATGCCAATGCACTATTATTGTAGTTTTTCAGGAATTGCTTTCTTTTCAAAGTGATATTTCTGGAACTCCTACAGTATTTTATTGTAGTAGATTGGATGTTAACATTGTGAAGGAAAGGGGAAGCACCCTTTAGAGAGATAATATTTCACGAAAAAGTGAAATACTACAATATCTTTTTCCAAAAAACTTTACCATAAGTTCATTTTCTGTACTTCCAAACTAAAACCATACCATTTTCTTTACAAAATTATGCTTGCTACTCTTGGCATTTATAATCCTAAGGAAAATATGCTTCTCAGAAATATTGTAGAGTAGCTAGTGGTTCTGGAAAAAGTAAAACATCAACAGAACTTTCAACTTAATATATATTGGCACCTCATGACATTTTAGTCATCACTGCTTATTCAAGGAGGTAAAGAGATTTTGAAAGCCTTTAACAAAAATCAGTCTGGGGGTGGATTTATAAACACAGTACACTATAACTGTCTAACAAAAACACAGAAATGATATTCTATTTGTCATCCAAGCTGTTCCAAGAAACAAAAAAGGAACAATTCTTTCTGGGCATGGTCAGCCTAAATTTGATGAATTCGCAGAGCTCATCAAGTTGCCAAACAACATTGAGAAAGAACAGACCTCCCCCCTTCCTACTCCTCCTTTCCTTTCTTCATTCCTTAACATATTGGACCTTTTCCATCAGTCAGTTACACCACAGAACATTGTTGTCATTGGCAATGCTCTCAAAGGGAAAGATTAAACATTTTGGGTTCAGAAGCACTTTGCACAGTAAAAATCATACTTCCATGAAGTACTGCGTCTTTCAATATTTAGAGTGTCTAGAGGCCACCGATGACTGAGCTCAATCATTTCATTTGCTAATAAGTGTATATGGACTCTGGATAGACAACTGTTACATCATCAGTTTGGATTTCTTTTCACATATGAAATAGTTCAGTCTTCTCTGTAGAGGCTAAGTTTTTCTAATGTGCCATTTTTGACTTTGTATGCTTTTCCTCATATTCTTTGCTATGGAGATGAAAATATCAGCTGGAATGAAGAATTAGTATTAACATTTTTCAACAGGTATAGAATTATTATTTAGCAAATCAAAATACATTTTTATTAGAGGAGATATTTTACCAAAATACTTTCAGTTGGATAAAATCTGAATATTTGTATGATGTTTATCTTTCAAATTCCTTTTTCCTGGAAGACAAGACAAAATGTATCTGTTCCTTTTAATCTATTCTATAAGTATCCCCTTCTGACTGCTTTCACAGAACTAGACCAATAAAATAAAATAAAACAAGATAAATCCCTTGAAAACACACTTGGATTTCAGACTCTAGCAGATTTTGCCATAGTTTTGTATTTTTAAGGTTCTAGGAAATTATAAACAACAGCTCCATGTAATATTATTAGAATCTACATTTAAAAGTTACATTTCCACAGACATTATCACACAAATGGTTTTATGCAGTGTATTATTTATGCATGTTACAACAGTGTTTTCCAGAATTCTTATTCACTCTGTGCTTCACCTTGAATTCAAAACAATATTTTGGGCATGGCCATCCAGTAATTTTTTTTTTTTTAACCAGTGATCAGTATATCCATCCAAACCATGAGTAGCCAGTTTCTCCAGGAGAATGTTTTTGGAAACAGTATCAAATGTTTTGCTAAGGTCCAAGTAAACAACATCCATGTCCTTTCCTTCATCCACTAAGTAGGTCATCTTATCGTGAAAGGCAATCAGGTTAGTTAAACAAGTCTTGAGTAGGTCTGATCACCTGGTACATTTTGTATGCATGACCTCTGATGGTACTCAAGATGATCTATCTGCTCCGTGACCTTCCCTGGCACCAAGGTGAGACTGGCAGGAGGATAGGGAGGCCCTGCAGAGGCACCTGGACAGGTTAAATTAATGGGCAGAGGGCAATGGGATGAGGTTCAACATGGCTAAGTGCCGGGTCCTGCACTTTGATGACAACAACCCCATGCAACCCTACAGGCCTGGGACAGAGTGGCTCAAAAGCTGTGCAGAGAAAAAGGATCTGGGGATGCTGACTGATGCTCACCTGAACATGATCTGGCAGTGTGCCCACATGGCTGAGAAGGCCAACGGCATCCTAGCTTGTATCAGGAATAGTGTAGCCAGCAGGACCAGGGAGGTAATCGTCCCCTTGTATTCTGCTTTGGTGAGGCTGCACCTCAAGTACTGTGTTCAGTTTTGGGCCCCTCACTAGAAGAAGGACACTGAGGCCCTGGATTGTGTCCAGAGAAGGGCTATGAAGCTGGTGAAGGGCCTGCAACATATGTCCTATGAGGAGCAGTTGAGGGAACTGGGGTTGTTTAGTCTGGAGAAGAGGAGGCTCAGGGGAGACCTTATTGCTCTCTACAACTACCTGAAAGGAAGTTGTGGGGAGCTGGGGGTCAGACTCTTCTCACAGATAACTAGTGATAGGACTAGAGGGAGTAGCCTCAAGTTGCCCCATGGGAAGTTTAGGTTAGAAATTAGGAGACATTTCTTCTCAGAAAGAGTAGACAGGCATTGGAATGGGTTGCCCAGGGAAGCGATGGCGTCACCATCTGTGGGAGTGTGGCCATGGGGATCGACAAGCCCCATGGTTGGTGACAACATCGGACTCTTAACTATGAGGCCATAAGGAATGTAAAGAGTTTGGAAGGAACAAAGAAGGGTGGTTCAGGAGATGCCTTGCTGTCTTGGACTGCTGGTTCTTCAGCCGTTAAGGCATGGAAGTTGCTGGGTGTTTGCTGTTTCCGGGCAAAGTCGTTGACCAATGAATAGTTAGTGGAAAAGTACTGCTGTGGGGAGAATGGTATAAGAAGGGAGCCTGTCCTCAATAAGAAAGATGAAGTTATGCCCTCAGTAAGAGAGGGTTGAAGTTATGTCATCAATAAAGAAGTAGCAGTTAGTGATCCTAAAAGAATCATGGTGTCTATGTGGTCATTACGCCACAACCATCCTTGGGGTTGTTCAAGGAAAGGTTGGACCTGGTGCCTAGGGACATGGTTTAGTGGGTGACATTGTTAGTAGGGTGATGGTTGGACCAGATGATCTTGAAGGTCTCTTCCAACCTTAGTGATTCTATGATTCTATGACTGTATTCCCTGGATCCTCATTTATGCCCTTCTTGTAGGTCTGCATCATATTTGATAACTCCAGTCAGCTGTTACCTCTCTCGTTAGCCATGACTGCTGGTGAACTATTGAAAGAGGCTTAGCAAACACTTCCACCAGCTTCTTCAGCACCTTTAGGCAGAGCCCATCCAGCCCCATAGGTTTGTGTTCAAGTGGTATAGTATCTTATTAATCAATTCCCCTTGGGTTATAAGGGCTTCATTCTGCTCCCTGTCTCTGTCTTCCAGCTCAGCTTTTTGGGTACCCAAAAAGCAATTAGTTTTACTACTAAAGACCGAAGCAAAGAAGTCATTAAGTACCTCAGACTTGTCATTGTGTCTTGTCACTGTTTCCCCCCACATCCAATAAAGGATGGAGATTCTCTTTAGTCCTCCTTTTGTTGTTTATATATTTATAAAAACATTTCTTATTGTCTTTTGCTGTAGTAGATAAGTTAAGTTCTAGCTGGGCTTTGGCCCTTCTGATATTCCCTCTTCATAAACTCACAACATCTTTATAGTCCTCCTGAGTTCTCTGCCCCTTCTTACAAAGACCATAAGCTCTATTTTTCTTCCTGAGTTCCAGAAGAAACTCTCTGTTCAGCCAGTCTGGTGTTCACCGCTGTCTCTTCTTTCAATGCATGGGGATGGCCTGCTCCTGTGCTTTCAAGATTTAATTCTTGAAGAATGTCCAGCCTTCCTGGACTCTGCCCTTTGCTCAGAGTTCCCAAGGAACTCTGTTAACCAGTTCCATAAACAAGCCAAAGTCTGCCCTCTAAAAATCAGAAGTAGCAGTTCTGCTGAATTCCCTCCTTGCTTCCTCCAGGACTGAGATCTCTATCATTTTGTGGTTGTTATGCCCAAGATGGCCTCCATCCAACACTTAATTCATGAGACCTTCCCTGTTAAAAAACAACAGGTCAAGTGGGACACCTTTCCTAGTTGGTTCCCTCACCACTTGTGTCAGGAAGATATCTTCCACACATTCCACAAATCTAGTCTGTTTCTCCTCTTTAGACTTAGTCCAAGGTGATTCATCGTCTCCTTTTATGAGTTTGATGTGGCAGCTTCTGTTAAAATTTCTCTTATATGAAAGAGGATGAAGAAGACAAATGGAGTATGACTTTTGTATATATATATTTTTCACCATATCTTAAAGACTTCTGTGAACTTTTGGCTTAAACAACTGAAAAGGACAAAGATTTGAAAGTAGTTTAATACTTTTTTTTTTTTTTTTTTTTTTTATCAGAGCTGCTGGTATAGTTAGAAAAAAAAAAAGAGAGAGCGTGAGCTTCTTGGCCACGTAATTTAGGGAATCAGATAAATAAAACAGACAGTAGAACAACAGCAACAACAACAAATATAACGGAATCTTGATCACTAAACTGTTATTAATAAACTTTTTTTTTTTTTTTCTGTGATTATAGAATGTTATTAAAATAAATTGGGATCTGCATTCCATAGGATGTGATCTCCACCTAAAATACTTTTTTCCTAATAACATTCCTGTGGTATTAAACTACACATGCTGCCTTTTTAGACCATGTTGATCTGGAGACCTATATATAGTTGCATATACTGAAAACTGATAGAGAGGGAAGATGACAAACAGTGCAGCTTTTCTGAAGCTTACTTTTATGAAGATGGATTTCTTTTCGTTTAATTTGTACAGCAGTTTGATTCCACTCCTTTAGGTTTATTTTTTTTTATTCTAGTATCTCCACTTAGTAAAATGTTCTTTCTTCCAATCTATTTTAGCTGAAAAGATTGAGTCAAACTCATCCCTGAGCCAGATCTATTAATTTCAGCCGATGAACAAAACTAAAATACTTCCATACTCCAAGGTGTTATCAGCGGAAATGTATTGTATATATAATATATTTGGAAGAAGAAACCCATGAAATTAACACATACTCACACACACACATGGCCTTTTGAGTGCCCCTAATTCTTTAAGTTTTGCCTGCACTATGTGTCATCACTCTCTGGGATTAGTCGCATAGGTTGTACCTGTGTTACTCATGTATCAGGATAGCATCATTGTCCATAAGCACTGGACCCTGAGCTTCTCTAATACCTAGTTCTTCCTTGCTTTTTGACTCAGTTTTGTCCCGTGTCAACTTGACTCCTTTTGGGCATGGTGTGAGGGAGAGTATGGTCAGGGATTGTCCACCAGAGGCTACATGGGCAAGACTACCCCACTTTGAGAGGAGAAGAGACATAAGAGTTGTAAATTAGCTTTGTCATTTGCCTTCAGAATTAGAGAAAAGTCACCCTGGTCCATTTCATTAATTAATGCACAGATAACCTTTCTGACCACTGGGAGAAACCTGGTCATCACTGGCAAAGGGTGATTTAGTACTGTCATGTTGTTAAATGAGCCTAATTTTAATTTTGAACGAAGTTATAATTTTACTCCATATGAGACTGGATGCAGAGATCTCCACAAATATTTCTCTCTGTTGCCAACTGTAGAGTTGGAAGAAGCTGACCATAGTTATTTATTTGGCTTCCTGACAGTCACTGTCCACTGCTTAAAAAAAAAAAAAAAAAAAAAAAAAAAAAAAGTCTTAACAGATGATAGAATACAATGTGTTCTCAGTCTGTTTACATGTAAGTGTATATGTCCTGGAAAAATGTAAATGACAGAACCACTGTTATAGTGAAGTAATTACTGTTTTCACAGAGAATAGCAAATTTAAAACTCTGTAAAAATGGCACTAGCTATTGCTACTATTATTTGTTTCCAAAGCACACTAAATTGTCTGATCTTATGGTAACAGTCCTTAGGTACTAGAGAGAAACTTGGACTACGTGTTCTGATTAAGTATGAATTCCTTTTAACTCTCTACTACACTTAGATTCAGATTGCAACAGTAGATACTTAGCAGTTGCTTATGAGTTTTCTGAAGGGGGGATGTGGGCAGGAATATGGGTAGAATTATGATTCTACTTCCTGACAAGCATAGCAGAGCTAGTTTCGATCAGTAAATCCTTATCTTCACTTCAAGGGACCTGAGAGAGCAAAAAGAGGAGTGTCTTAGAAAAGTACCACCTTCTTTCATTTGGTCTTCTTCCTAGATTGCTCAGGGACTTTAGCTAAGAAATTTAGTTTGGCTGTTTCAAAAAATACGACCTTTGGTGAATGCCCTTTATTTTCAATGTAACATTGTAGTTATTTTGGCCATCTAATTATTGGTACCAAGCTTACAGTTGTTTATCTAATGGTAAGTGGAAATGCAGATAAGTATTATTCTTCAGAATTCTTTTTCTATTGTACTAATGGAAATAAATAATGCCTCACAAATCTGGTCAGTGAGTTGCAAAGCTTTATAAAAAATAACATTTTTTCACTGTGTTTCAAAAATCTTTTCCTGTGACTGCTCCATTATATTGTTATTTCTAATTTTTTTGACATTGATCTGAGATATACATGATCTTCTCTTTTTTTTTTTTTTTTTTTTTTTTTTTTCCCCAAGTCCTTCCATGAGGGGCATGCCTTCTGGGACAATTATCATCTTTCTTGGACAATTGTCATTAATGTGCACAAACCATAACTCCTCAAAACTGTCTTTACAATTGAAGTTCTATGGAAATAAAACAAGCACTAACAATACTTTCATAATATATACATATATTTAATCTTTTCATCTTAAACATTGTGAAACATCTATGAATTCATATCTTAAGTGCCTTCTTGAGGAAAGTATTGCAGTAGCGTTACATTGATAGAAATAGCAATGTTTCTCTCTCCTTTTAATAATAAAGATGGCTAAAGTTAGGTGTAACTACTGCTATGGAAATTCTGTAAAATTTAATGAGATTCGACACAGAACAGTATAGCCGTACTGCAGAAAATGGAACTACAGATATGATGTTTTCAGCATGATCGTGACATGGAGCTTTATACTTCTACCTCACCCCAACTAGAAAGCTGTCACATGGTTTTCCTGTGTCTGGATGAGTCAGACACAGATGAGAGCATGCTGGCTGAGTCTCAGACAATTCAGACTTAAATGATTATTGTGGGATGTTGAAAGCAACAGGAGGCTTTGGATGAAGTTATATCATCTCCTTTTCTTTGAGTGTATGCGCCTGTTTTTTGTTCATAAAGTTCTCAACATGGGGATCTGATTAGATTTGCAGTTGCTCCTAGATGATCAAACAGTATCAATAGTACTAAGACTTCTTGCTCCACCTGCATCTGGTTAAGAGCTTGTGTGATTTCCTCTCAGAGCAGAGTCCTTCTCTGGTGACTTAGAATTTTATTGCCTTTATGGAGGAGTAGAGTAAAATATAGGACACCTTAAATTCATGCCGAGGATATACAAAACAGAATACAGCTGTCTGTTTGATAAAAATGAGTAATTTATTATAAGCAGAGTGATGGTTGTGTGCAGGGATATATATTGAAGTCTGTTTGGATCTTTGTGGAATTTTGAGGTATATTTTGACTCAAAAAAAAAGTCCAGATAACCTGGTAACAATCCATGCAGGACATATTCTCTCTCACAGTTCAAAGTTCAACCAAATGAAAGACAAGAGTAGTCTGGCGTTCAAGGATATCTGTCCCTGCCTTGTCCCTAAATAATCTAAATTTTAACCTTTCAGTTTTCCAACAATAAGGACTGCAATGTATATCTATTATCAAACACTCTCTATGTATGACAGTAAGTGAGTCACTTCTTTGGCTTGTCATATTGTTCATATTGATTTTTTTTTTTTTAACTGGTGGTACTTTATACAACATACACATTAATTACTAATAGTGAATGCAGCAAAAGGTCATCTATTTAGAAATTTCATTTGCTCTTAGCTCTGAGTAAAACCATGCTAAGTCTACACTCTATAAATATCTTTTTTTTTTTTTTTTTAGTTCCTCTTGCCTGTGTTTAATACTTATTTAGTATTGGAAAGTGTTATATGTTGTAATAGTTACACATCTGATATCAGCAGATGAATTTACCCTTGAGTCAAGGGAACAAGGGGATGCAAAGGCAAATTTAGGACCATCAAGTGCTCCAAAACATCTGCAAATTGAACCAAATCCTGCCCCTAATATTGTGAATTTAACAGAATATAATCACAAGCTTAAGAAAATAAATAAACTTTAAATAATTGCTTGGATTCTGATATCTCCCTTATGTGATCTCCCTGAAAACTTGCATACAAAATAGTGTTTCTTTTATACTTACTGTCTGAACTAATACATTTTAATTAATTAATTATTCATCTGTGGAATTCTTCACTGTGAGGATGACTAAGCATTGGAACAGGTTTCCCAGACAGGTTGTGGAGTCTCCTTCTCTGGAGATATTCAAAACCTGACTGGATGTGATCTTGTACAACATGCTCTAGGTGACCCTGTTTGTCAGGGGATTGGACCAGATGGTTTTCAGAGGTCCCTTCTAACCTCAAACACTCTGTGATTCTCTGATTCATTCACTTATGCTATACTGAGAATATTTAGAGTCAATTATGTAACAGAATTTCTAATTATCTTCTTCCTGTGATGTCTGTCTAACATAACTACAGAGCAGAAATTAGTCATCTCCTTAAATCCTTCCACAGTGGTTTAGTACCAATCATAATCACATCTTTACATCTAGTAGAATAGACAAGTTTTCTTTTTAAACTTGTGGAATAGATATTCTTTCATATGGAAAAGGCCATTCCTAAATTATTTTAGGGAGCATAGGTTTCAAACAAACAAAAGCAACGTTATCTACACACTTCAGCTAGCTCTACACACTTGAGCTAGCTCAGATGTGCAACCAGCTGTCTGGCTACTGTGTTATTAGGGATTCTTCCACACTAAATCAGAGTACCAAATACAGAATCTAGATCTTGATGATATCTAGTGAATTTGTGTACTGCCTGGAATAGCCTGAGCTGTAAACCATTGAATGGATAAATGATGCATAACTGTAGTTTCCTAACCTGTGACAGATGCAATAATGCCATGGGTATATTTTTCAGTAATTTAAGTGAAAAGTTTTCCCATTCTTCTTATCCCAGAAGTCTTACCTCTTGGTCTCTGAATTCTGTGCTAAAAGTAGCATGCACTGTCTGCTTTTAGACATAACATTTGTTACAGATATAACAAGAAGTATGAAAGTTACTTTATTTCTCTTCATTGTAATATTGATATCATTAGTAATATTAAGGTCACTGTTATTTTTAGGCTGCTTCTATTCAAGTAATGCCTAGGAATCCAAATAATGAAATGTGACCCTTTTTTCCTGTGAGGTTTAAAGTAGAGCTAAGTCTCTTGCACCAGTGCATTTTACAGTATAAGTACTGAATGGAGGATGAAAACAGAGAACTGCAAAGAAATCATGAGACAAACACTGCTGAGCATTATAGGCTATGTTTTGGTGCACCAATTGCCTAGGGGCTTTGGTTTCTTTTATGCATCGTGGCCAATAACAGTTTTAGGAAGAGAATTGATGGTGGATTACAAAATAGCTCTAGGGGGCTTTTAAAGGAGATCCTCCCAGGCATGAAAAACAGTATGAGAGTAAGCCTGAAATTGCTTGCTGTAAATTGTAACACAAGTGATGAAGGTAGGCAGGCTGGGGCTCATACAAGACAAAAGTGCTAGATAGATAGTGTGAGGATTGGCCATTAGGGTGCCTGTTAATAAAGAAAAATAGTGTATATTTGATGAGATGAGATAGTGGAAGGACATAAAGGGAACTAGGAAAATATTTCTTGCAGTAGCATTCTGAATAAATTTGCATAAGGCAAGATCATCTCTCTCAAGGCTGAAAAGTAAGACTTTCCAATAAGCAAGATATGAGATGATGAGGACCTAGGGAGAGATTTATCTGCATAGACAGAGGGGAGTATAGTATCTTATAGCTATTATGCAGAATGAATCAACAAAAATTAGATGTAACTCAGCTATGAGGCTTTGGAGAGCAGACGGAGTCAAAGATGATGCCTAGGTTATGGCCCTTAGTTTTCTTTTATATCTTAAACAGAAATATAGAACAGTGTAGAACCTGACAGGTTTTTTTAACACTAAAAATTACAATGAACCAAAAATTTAGAGTAATAATGTAAGAGTACATCAGTAGAAGACAAATGTCTTTTCCCAAATAGAAAGAAAATTTTCTGCAGAAATGGAGGGAGTAAGAGAAAACCTCCTAAAATGTTACTCTGCCCTAAGAAACATATATAATTATCTTCCACCATTTGTGACAATGGAGTTCTGAGACAACATAGATAAAAAAACATAAACAGTGCAATGTCAAAAGTTGCTCTCAGTAGTACAGGACCACATGGGAGAACTTTGCTTTCCAGCATGTTACCTTCCAGAAAGATTTATTAACTTAGACACAGTGCTGAGAATATGCCTACCAAGCTGGGAAGCAGTTTACCTGTTCTCAAACACCATTTCACCTGGGTTAATAAGTCTCCTAGATAGTGAAGTACATAACAACACTGTACATCTGAGCTTGCTTTTCATGGAGAGAGTTGGGAAGTGTCTATGCCACAGTGTGATCAGTATGCATTGGTTTACTGGAAGGATGATTGAAAACTATCATCTGTGAGGATAAGACAATTCTAATTGTGGACCAAAATGAACAGTTAATTTTAGATATGAGCAAACTACACTTCTTTTTTTTTTTTTTTTTTTTTTTTTTCCTGTTCTCTTTCTTTTATTTTAATTAACTGTTAACAGTTCCTGTTAAACTTTAGTTTTATGTTATTTATAAGTCTTATTACTCATTAGTATGGGTAGTCCAGCTAACATTTGTTTTTATTATTGGAGCTATGAATCCTCTTTCTCAGTGTGCAGAAATAATAAAAGATTTTTCATTTTTTATAAAAAAAAACCTGTCAGTGTCTACACTTGTTTTTCGGGCTGGGAAAATGTAAAGTTCTGCGTTGTTTGGGATTATGTCTCCCATTCTCCCCTATACTAAATAACCTTAATTCTATTAGGAGAATAAAACATCTGTGTAGAACTTTCATAGA
Organism: Cygnus olor; assembly: GCF_009769625.2. Taxonomy (NCBI): domain Eukaryota; kingdom Metazoa; phylum Chordata; class Aves; order Anseriformes; family Anatidae; genus Cygnus; species Cygnus olor. Next base: position 150,518,896 of record NC_049169.1, on the reverse strand, counting down.
CATTTTATTTCTTTCCTTATTCACAGAACTTTTCGAGGGAATGAATATCTAGCTGTAACTCTGAAAGGATAGCTCTATAGCACATACAGCTCACAGACTGAAAGGAGATTTTGAGTCAGGTAATTCCCATTCATAGATACCATTCAATGCAAGTGATTTCAACTTCATATATTATTTTTGAAAAAAAAAAAAAAAGAAAGGGAAAGGGGAAAGGTTAAAGGGGAAAAAGGAAAAGGGGAAAGGAGGACAATGGAAAGGGGAAAGGGGAAAAGAAAGGGAAGGGGGAAAAATGGAAAGGGGAAAGGGGAAGGAAAAAAACACAGTATCTGAAACCTATAAGTTAGTTTGACTTGTTCCCTTTGACTGGTACAGTACAGGTCTGTGTGTAGAGTGTGATTCTAGATACTTACTCCTTGATTTGTTTTTCTATCAAATTATTTTCCCTACGATTTGTTTTTCTATCAAATCATTTTCCCTACCACTCTGTGTTAAAAACTAGCTCATATAAAAAAGGTTTATAATCATACAAAATAAAATTGTATGATTAATGAAAAAAAAAAGTAGCAAATTAGAAATTAAAAATAAAAATCCTTGCAGAAATATTAGGACCAGCATGTAGTGGTTTGCATTGTCTATTCACTGCTAATTCAAAAAATTCTCACAACATTGCTTGTACTTACTCCTGAAAATAATGAACTCTTACATGGATTTTACACGTTGGCCTTCCCATGAGTGCTTTTAGCAAGCTCTATGTTTTGAGCAGCCTGTATAGCTTTAATGGAGATTGAGGCAGTGTAAAGAGGAAACCTATGGAAAAAGGTTACAAGTTAGAAAAAAAAAGACTGTGATTAACTAGCTTGGCATTCACTACCACTTTGGAAAAAGGTGGGAAAAAACTGCTTGCTGTGAAATAGCTGCAGCATTTAGAACTATTTACATTTGTTTTATGCTATAAATATTTATCCACCTATGTTACAAATATGGAAATATACATTTATCTACCTTCAATCTTCTGCAATTTTCTCTTTTTACAATGAATACTACAATACATAATATCATTCATAATAATCGACTAGTATTTTAAATAAGCAATTAACTTTATTCTTGACTTCTTTGAGTTGAGTTCATTTCCTTCAGCCTTTTGCAATTTTTTTACTAATGTAAGTCAATATTCTCTCAGAATGAACTCTTTACAAAGGATAACTTCTCATTTTCATATAGTATGGATAGAGAAATGAGGTATGATGAATATAATTTACAAAAGTAATCATACAGGCAAAATAAGTTAAAAAATGGGGACATAAACTAACAAGGTTGTGATTTAAGCTGCATGATTTAAATACAGTGACACTGAACTTCAAGCTGTGAGGAGGAGCTGTCATTTACTGTTGTGAAACTAAATGTGTAGTCTTAATTAGTAATAGCCAGCATCCAATGGTTGAAAAAACTCTGACTGAAATTATGTATTTGACTAGGAACGGGAAAATATTGGGGAATAAATTTTTGGGGAATAAATTTTGATGGGAAAACTTAGGGGATAGTAAAATCTTCCATTGTCGAGAGTGTTCATTACTTACCAGGACCTACATCGTTAAGATTGTGGAACCTTCTCATTTTATCTGACTGAATTCTACAGACAAAAAATAATAATACAAGGAGCAGCTAAAGCTGGTCTTTCTTGTATCCTAAATGTGTTCCTTTAATCCAATCCAGGTTCCCTCTTCCTGTTCTATCAGTCCATTGAATATTTATATATTCAGTATGCATGCTTATACACCCCACATAAATTATCTTTATAGGACATATGAACATTCTTTTAATTGTACTATCCCTCTTAGTGGACTTCTTTCCCACTGCTTGTAGTATTGTGTTTTCCCTTATTCTTGATGGACAAATAAATTCTTTCTTCTTCAAAGTCTTGAAAAGAAATTATTTTTATGCTGTGGTGGGTTGACCCTAGTGAGCAATTAAACACCACACAGTCATTCACTCTCTCCTTTCTGCACCAGAGGTAAGAAGGAAGAGAAAAATGCTTAGGAAAAGCAAAAATGAGAAAATTCATGGATCAAGATGAAAATAATAAGTGAAGAGGAAGAAAAGAAAAACAAACACACTAAACGAACAACAAGCAAAACAAATGATACAAATGCAATCACTCACCACCTCCCACAAGTAGACTGATGCCCAGCCAGTCTCCAACTGCTATCTCCCTGCAGCTTTTATTGTTGAGTATGATGCTATGTTGCTCAGTCAGTTGTTCCCTTTGGTCAGCTGGGGACAGTTACTCAGGTTCTGTCCAGTCCCAACTGCTTGTGTGATCCCAGCCTACTCACTGGGCAAGGGTAGAGTTGGGGAAGAAAAAAAAAAAAAAAAAGACAGAGAGAGAGAGAGAGAGGGAGAACCTCCAATGCTATACAAGCAGTGTTCAGCAAAAAACAGAACACTGAAGTAGCATCAATACTACCTCAGTCACAAATCCAGAACATAGCACCAAGTGGGCCTATATAAAGAAAATTAAATCCAGTCCCAGTATGACTACATTTATACACATAAATATATGTGTAGCTCTTACACATTTCTTTATTTTATACAGCTCTTCCATGAATATATTTTTGTGTCTAAACTTAGCCTTATTATCTGAACAATAATGACACATTCTCGTCGAGGCAATCAGGGCAGACGCATTCTGCAGTGGAGCAGGGGTTGGTGACATGCAGGGTTTTCCCTTTTGTCTTCATCAATGCCTCTCAGTCAGGCAGTCGAGGGAGCTGCCAGGATCTGGCAACCCTCAAGAGGGCAGCTGAGGTGGCTTGGTCAGAACCAGGAGCACCCCTCCTCTGTTGTACAATGGCAGCTGTCCTGGTTTCTGCTAGGATAGAGTTAATTTTCCTCCTAGTAGCTGGTAGGGTGCTATGTTTTGGATTAGGATGAGAAGAGTGTTGAAAACATGCTGATGTTTTAATTATTGAAGAGCAGTGCTTACACTAAGCCAAGGACTTTCCAGCTTCTCGCTCTGTCCTGCCAGCAGGCAGGCTAGGGGTGCTGCAGGAGCTGGGAGGGGACAGAGCCAGGACAGCTGACCCAAACTGGCCAAAGGGGTATTCCATACCATCTGACGTCATGGTAAACAATATATAGGGGTGGCTAGATGGGGTGGGGGGGGCCCAGCTGCTCGGGGATAGGCTGGGCATCGGTCAGCAGGTGGTGAGCAATTGCATTGTGCATCACCTGTTTTGTACACATTATTATTATTATTATTATTATTATTATTATTAATTATTATTATTAATTATTATCCTGTCTTAATAAACTGTCTTTATCTCAACCCACAGGGTTCATTTTCCTGTTTCTCTCCCCCATCCCAGAGAGGGAGGGGGGAGGGTGAATGAACGGCTGTGTGGTGCTTAGCTGCCAGCGGGGTTAAACCACAACAGTCCTTTTAGCGCCCAGTGTGGGGCATGAAGGGTTGAGATAAGGACAGATCTGACCAGAGTATGTTAAACTAAAATTGGTATAAGTATTATATAAATAATATATGTATATAATATATATATATATATAATATAAAGGACTGTTGTGAGCAATTTCTCACCACCCGCTGACTGATGCCCAGCCTATCCCCGAGCAGCCAGCCCCCCCACCCTGGCTAGCCACCCCTAGATATTGTTTAGCATGACGTCAGATGGTATAGAATACCCCTTTGGCCAGTTTGACCAGCCTTTGATACAGTCTCCCACAGTATCCCACAGTATTCTCCTGGAGTAGCTGGTAGCCCATGGCTTGTACAAGTACACTCTTTGTTGGGTTAAAAATTGGCTGGATGGCCCAGAGAGTAATGGTGAATGGAGATAAATCCAGCTGGAGACCGGTCACAAGTGGTGTTCCCCAGGAGTCTGTGTTGGGGTCCATCCTCTTTAATGTCTTTGTTGATGAATTGGATGATGGAATTGAGTGCACCCTCAGTAAGTTTGCAGATGACACCAAGCTGGGGGGAAGTGTCGGTCTGCCGGAGGGGAGGAAGCCCTGCAGAGGGACCTGGACAGGTTGGATCGATGGACAGAGGCCGATGGGATGAGGTTCAACATGGCTAAACGCTCGGTCCTGCACTTTGGTCACAACAACCCCATGCAACACTACAAGCTTGGAGCAGAGTGGCTGGAAAGCTCTGCAAAGGAAAAGGATCTGGGGGTGTTGGCCAATGCTCGGCTGAACGTGAGCAGGCAGTGTGCCCAGGTGGCCAAGAAGTCCAACAGCATCCTGGCTTGTATCAGCAATAGTGTAGCAAGAAGGACCAGGGAGGTGATCTTCCCCCTGTACTCTGGTGAGGATGCACCTTGAGTACCATGTTCAGTTTTGGGCACCTCACTACAAGACATTGAGGCCCTAGAGTTTGTCCAGAGAAGGGATATGAAGCTGGTGAAGGGCCTGCAACATATGTCCTATGAGAAGCAGTTGAGGGAACTGAGGTTGTTTAGTCTGGAGAAGAGGAGGCTCAGGGGAGACCTTATTGTTCTCTACAACTACCTGAAAGGAAGTTGTGGGGAGCTGGGGGTCAGACTCTTCTCACAGATAACTAGCGATAGGACTAGAGGGAGTGGCCTCAAGTTGCTCCAGGTGAGGTTTAGGTGGGAAATTAGGAGACATTTCTTCTCAGAAAGAGCAGTCAGGCATTGGAATGGGTTGCCTAGGGAAGTGATGGCGTCACCGTCCCTGGGGGTGTTTAAGGAAAGGTTGGACCTGGTGCTTAGGGACATGGTTTAGAGGGTGACATTATTAGTAGGGTAATGGTTGGACCAGATGGTCGTGGAGGTCTTTTCCAACCTTAATGATTCTGTGATTCTACGTATTTCTCTTCCCTTCCCCTGCCCTTTTGCCTTCCCCCCCCAGGTTTTTTTTTTTTTTTTTTTTTTTTTTTTTTTTTTTTTTAATCACCCTTACTCTTTCTTCTTCCCTCTTTCTCTTTTTTTCTCCTTGCTTTGATTTGCCTTGCCTGCCTGTGACACTGGTACAAGAGGTTAGAGTGAATGGTGTGGCACACACTATACACATTTAGTAATGTGTTTACCAGGTGCTATTTGCTGTAGAACCTCTACCAAGTTCCAGAGCAGTAGAAAATTTGTCTCTGGATTGTTAGATGTATGCTGGGATTATTATTATTTTTATTATTTTTTTTTCCTGTGCTTCTCTCTCCTTTTAGAGATAATGCGAATCAAGTACTGGGAAGATGGGTCATAGTACTATATTAATTTTTTCACTTTTTATCAGAAAATTATAATCCTTTGTGAGTGATAATCAGAAAAACATCATCCTGAATATCTGAGTCTCAGTGCTTAACGCTGCTTTTCTAATAGCATTTCACTTAACTTTTCTATTAAAAAGGAAGTATTTCCTGAGGTAGAACAAACTGTGCTACTGATGAACACTGACATTTGCTAACAGTATTAAGTAGTAAAACAAAGGCTGAGAAGATAATAGACCCAATAGGAGAGTATCCACAGATTAGAAGAGAAAGAATACCAACAGTTCATAATTGTCAGTGTAGCCCACTAATCCTGAATTAAAATAAAATAAATAAATAAATAAATAAATAAATAAATCAGCTTATTATGATTTTCTTTTTAAGTTTCTGGCTGGAAAGAGACAGAAAATGAGTGACAGAAGTAGCCTGGGAATCATAAAAGAAAGTGAAGAATACAAGGCTGAGGGATAGGGAACAACAGCGAGAATGAGAAATCAGTTTTAAGAAGAACTTCTTTATATTTTACATTTTTAAACCCACATTGTAAGACCTATCACAAAAAAAAATTAAAAATAAATAAATAGAAATCTGAATATAAGCAGAAGAAAAGTTAATTCTTTTTCAGTTAAAATACTGGAGAGAATTTTCCTGATCTATGCAAAATCCTTATTTTCTGGTCTGTTAACAAAAGATAAGTAAAGATCTTAGATGAGCTGTGTAATAAATTTGACATTGGCTATTAATGTCAATATTGTTTTTTTTTAGGTCTTATATTTGTTTTATATGGATGGCAGTTTCAGCATGCTTTGACATTTGAAGTTAAATATGTAGCTTCTGCAGGCCACTTTATACACATTTTGTACAACTATACTTTCTGAGAAACTAATATAAATTAATTATATATGAAATAAAAGATAGATGCTCCAAAAATCTGTGTGCCTGTGTGTGCACATGCAAGTACAATGGAATCAGAACACATTTTGGGTGGAACTGGATATATTCTTTAAAATATGAATGACTTTTTATTTAGTCTATTTATTTATTTATTTATTTATTTTACTGTTTACCGCACAAGGCTCTGTAAAAACTTGAGTTTGAAGCATCTTACAAAACAGTGAAATTAATTAATGGAAACCTCCTGAAGAAGACATTATATATACAAATATCTCTCACAGGGAATCAAAGAAAAATCATGTCTTTTAGAATTTTTTTACTCTTCTTACTCTTTTTTTTTTTACTCTTTTTTTTTTTTTTTTTTACTCTTTACTGAATGTTGGGATATGATGAGTAATGCATCCCTTGGAGTATGGGAAATTGATGCATAGCCTGTTAATTATGGTCAATGAATGTTATGAAATCCAATTTACCTCTCAGCTTCAATAGTCCTGGTCACATAGGAGACACTGTAATATAGTATGAGTGCCATAATTTGTGAAGGAAAAAATGGATAATGATTTTGCCATATATTATTTCAAAATATACTTTATTCATTATCCAGATAATAAATACTCACGGAAGAAGTCAGAAAAAATACTTCACATAATATATAAGCCATCACGTATAACTATATGATAACTATATGAAATATTTTTAGATCAAATATATCAATCTAAGCTTTTTCTTGAATGAACTCTGAATGTAGATGTTAAGGGATAATTATCTAATTAAGAATACTACTGATATTTTGCAGTGGAAGATAAAAGTGCACTTCTAGCCTAATGATCTTGAGTATTTTGAAAAGCCATATACAACTGTTCCATGGTTCCAACTTTCTGATCAGTTAGGCTGAGCAGTCAATTACATTTAATTAGATGTAACTAGTACATTATGGTTTTTTTTTTTTTTTTTTTTTTTCTTTCCTGCCTTCCTGTTAGAAAGAGGAAGCAACTTTCTAGTTGCTGCATTGTTTCTATCAAGACTGGATCAGGATCCCAGTATTTTTTCTTGCTTTAATTTACAGTTTAGCATTCAATTCATTATGTAGTTGACTTCATAAAGAATTCATATATATATGTCCAGTGATGTCTGATTTCTTTGTGAAAATGGGCAGACCTCCTGAAGCAAAGCACAGTTTCCTCCTACAGCCCTGTTTCTCTACATCTTTTTCACGTTATGCCCTACTTATTCTTTACTGAAAACAAAAACAGTACTTCATAGATGGCAAACATTTTATATAGTTAGCAGTGCTCACCACTTCACCGTACCATATCATTTGTAATGTTGGCTAAAATGTGTGCTTACATAAACAATGACCATATATAATTATTTATAGTATTTATAGGTATTTATGGTCTCAAGTTTTGCTAAGGCATTCAAGAACAAAGGAATCCAAATTGCTGTAGAAGGATTATTATATCAAATTTGTACCTTATTTATGTATTTGGAATGCAGAGCTATAACAGAAGATAAGTCTTCATTTTTCAACTTGTTCCTCATGCACAATATCACAGTCATAAGGTTTCTGTGATTTTAATTTCCAAAGAAACTCTATTATTTCTACATTTCCAACATTAAAACAAGTCTTTAATGGCAGAGGCAGTAATGTGTAGATGCTGTTCCCCCACCCCCACCTTTCTGCATGATTATAAGTTCATATATTATAAATGTTGATTTGGTCTGATATCGTCCATTGTTAAATACTTCTGCATTTTGGAAAATGAGTGGAAGTCATTTGGTTTAAGTAAACCCCAGCCACTTTTTCCTGTTGTTTTGCTTCTGCTCTCATAGTCAAGGAGCAGCAGTGCACATGTCATAATGGAGTGGGCAGAACTTGAAGAGCCATGCCATTAAACAGTGCATTAAGCAAAGACAGTTCATTCTGAGGAGAGGTCTGCTCCATACAAACAAAGCTCTTGAGATGCACTTTGTTGTGTTCTTACCATTCAGAAAAGTACTATTATCCTGTGCCTGTGACTTTGTGCACAATATTTCAATTGGTTCCATTTCATTGGTTTTACAGAGAACAGTAAGAGGCTTCTTGTTTCTGGTCATCCAGCATGAGAACAGACTGCTGAATCTCCATCATCAAGTCTATAAAAGCCTCATAAAATATTTTATGTATTCATACCTTTTATAATCTATAGGCAAATAATGCTATTCCACAAAATCAAAAGTATTATTATCATTATTTTTTTTTAATTACAGTAGCACCATCCATTTATTACAGACTCATAACACTATTTAGGAATTGATGTACTTCAACTCACATATATAACAGTATATGAAAATCTCCGTGATATTTTCTCAAAGTAAGACCTGTTACTTTTTGATTAACATGAGAAATACAGGGAAAAAAAAAAAAAAAGTCACTTAATCTCTGTTCAAGGAAAGTTCTCTTAATAATATGGAAAAAAAAAGCACCACCACCACCACCAACAACAACAACTCTTTACTGTACCATTAACACTCTTGCTACTTTCAAGTTTAATTGGAAAAGCAAATTATTCTCATCAATGTGATGAAAAATCATATAAGTGCAAAATTTATTTTGTAATTCCAAGGGCCACCTACACCAGAACTTTTCAGATTTTCTTACTCTCATCATGCTGATAGTCACAAGATATTTGGCATCCAATTTGGAGAGAGATGCTAAAGGAAAGCTTTTGGTGATAAGGTTTCTTTTTGGTGCCCAAAATGTCCCCAATGCAAAGTAGGATGGGACTGTACAAGTATGCATTTGCAGCCTGGGATAATGGGGCAACTTTGACCTCCACAGTGCTGGCTGCCTCACTTCCTCCCACAGCTGGAGGTTGAGGTTTTTCATCAGCCTTCCTGTCAGACACATGATGCTCTCCCAGCATGGGGAAACACTGCTTAAGAGCCACATGCTGCTCAAAAGCTCCCATGTACTGACAATTTGCTCCAATGATAATCTATATTTAGGTTCAAATGTAACATGGCCAGTCAGGAGGAAGACTATCTGTCTTATTTCATAGACTTTTCTGCCTTTTAATGAGCAAAGGAAGTGTGTTTCTAAGAGCAAGTTATCTCCCAACACGAAACAATCTCTTAAAAATAATTTTTAAAACTATGTTTAAAAAGCACGAAAACAGCATGCTACGCATTCCTCTTTCCTTTCAGTATGTTTCTCTTAAATGCTAAATTTTAGAACAAGTTGCCATGGCTAAGCAGGTTTATTCTGTTTAGTTCTTAGTAATTACTGTCAGTGTTTTAAAATTGTGTTACATGATTATAGGGCAACCAGGCGATCAGGCCCAGTCAGCATGGGTTTATGAAAGGCAGGTCCTGCCTGACAAACCTGATCTCCTTCTGTGACAAAGTGACGCGCTTAGTGGATGAGGGAAAGGCTGTGGATGTGGTCTACCTTGACTTCAGTAAGGCTTTTGACACCGTTTCCCACAGCATTCTCCTCGAGAAACTGGCTGCTCTTGGCTTGGACTGGCGTACGCTTCGTTGGGTTAGAAACTGTCTGGGTAGCTGGGCCCAAAGAGTCATGGTGAATGGAGTTAAATCCAGTTGGAGGCTGGTCACTACTGGAGTCCCCCAGGGCTCAGTGCTGGGGCCAGTTCTCTTTAATATCTTTATCGATGATCTGGATGAGGGGATCGAGGGCACCCTCAGTAAGTTTGCACATGACACCGAGTTAGGTGCGTGTGTCGATCTGCTAGAGGGTAGGAAGGCTCTACAGGAGGATCTGGATAGGCTGGACCGATGGGCTGAGGCCAACTGTATGAAGTTCAACAAGACCAAGTGCCGGGTCCTGCACCTGGGGCACAACAACCCCAAGCAGCGCTACAGGCTGGCAGATGAGTGGTTAGAAAGCTGCCTGGCAGAGAAGGACCTGGGAATACTGGTTGATAGGCAGCTGAATATGAGCCAGCAGTGTGCTCAGGTGGCCAAGAAGGCCAACAGCATCCTGGCTTGCACAAGAAACAGTGTGGCCAGCAGGGCTAGGGAAATGATTGTCCCCCCGTACTCGGCTCTGGTGAGGCCGCACCTCGAGTACTGTGTTCAGTTTTGGGCCCCTCACTACAAGAAGGACATCAAGGTGCTTGAGTGAGTTCACAGAAGGGCAACAAAGCTGGTGAGGGGTCTGGAGAACAAGTCTTATGAGGAGCGGCTGAGGGAGCTGGGATTGTTCAGTTTGGAGATGAGGAGGCTCAGGGGCGACCTTATTGCACTCTACAGGTACCTTAAAGGAGGCTGTAGCGAGGTAGGGGTTGGTCTATTCTCCCACGTGCCTGGTGACAGGATGAGGGGAATGGGCTAAAGTTGCACCAGGGGAGGTTTAGGTTGGATATTAGGAAGAACTTCTTTACTGAAAGGGTTGTTAGGCATTGGAATGGACTGCCCAGGGAAGTGGTTGAGTCACCATCCCTGGAGGTCTTTCAAAGACATTTAGATGTAGTCCTTAGTGATATGGTTTAGTGGAGGACTTGTTAGTGTTAGGTCAGAGGTTGGACTAGGTGATCTTGGAGGTCTCTTCCAACATAGATGACTCTGTGACTCCATGATTCTCTGTGGAAATACAGTCTCTAGTTGCATGTAACATGGCAGCTATTACATTGTTACAGAACGGAAGGTTAGTTTTTTTGACTCTCCAAAGCAATGCAGGCTGGGCTGTTTTCACCGAGGTCTGTTAAATGAAGCAGCTCAGTGTGGTGGTTTTACTCGGGTGGGAGGCCGAGCTCCACCACAACCGCTCTCTCACTCCCTCTCCTCAAAGTGGAATGGGGAGAAAATATGATGAAAAGGGCTCAAGGGTTGAGATAAGGACGAGGAGATCACACAGTCATTATCGTGACGGGCAAAACAGACTCAGCACAGGGAGATAGTAAGATTTATTACCTATTATTAACAAGCTAGAGAAGTGAGAAACAAATGAAAGAAACCAAAAGCACCTTCCCCCACATCCACCCTCTTCCACCTCCTCCCCGAGTGGCACAGGGGAACTGGGGAACGGGGGTTATGGTCAGTCTATAGCGCTTCTTCTCTGCCGCTCCTTCTCGGTCACTCTCGTCCCCTGTGCTGTGGGGTCCCTCCCATGGGATGCAGTCCTTGCTGAACTGATCCGGCGTGGGCTGCCCACAGGCAGCAGCTCTTCAAGAACTGCTCCAGTTATGGGTCCGTACCACGGGGTCCATCCCTCAGGAGCAAACTTCTCCAACCTGGGTCCCCCATGGGCAGCAGCTCCTGCCAGGTCACCTGCTCCTGCATGGTCTCCTCTCCACGGGCTACAGGTCCGGCCTGGAATCTGCTCCAGCAGGGGTCTTCCACAGGCCGCAGTCTCTGTTGGTGCAGGTCCACCTGCTCCACCGTGGTCTCCTCCACGGGTTGCAGTGTGGAAACCTGCTACACCGTGGTACTCCATGGGTTGCAGAGGGACAGCCTGCTTCAACATGGTCCTCACCACAGGCCGCAGGGGACTTCTGCTCCGGCGCCTGGAGCACCTCTCCCCCTCCTTCTTCACTGACCTTGGCACCTGCAAGGCTGTTCCTCACTCCTCTCACTCTCCCAGCTGCTTTGTGTGGTGCAGCATTTTTTTTTTTTCCCCATCTTAAATATGTTCTCACAGACGCGCAAACAACATTACTTATTGGCTCATCTCTGGTCAGCAGCGGGGCCCTTACCTAACATGGGGCAGCTTCTAGATCCTTCTCACGGAAGCCACCCCTATGGTTCCCTGCTACCAAAACCTTGCCACGTAAACCCACTACAGTAAGTTAACTGCCTGAACTTGTAATTAGTGAGTTAGAAAGATTTTTTTTTTTTTTTTTAAACCTGTGTGGTTATTAATAATAACAGAATCCCAACCTTTTACGGGTTTGGTCTAAATACCGATTCATACAGTTTACTTTGTGAATATCTTATTTTTGAATCCACCTGTGATCTTGAACTGCTGTGTAGAAATCTAATTCAGTAAACTAACAGTTTACTGAGTCCAGCCACTCTGGTGATGTTCCAATGTCCTCATTTCTTGTCAAGCATCCATTTACAGGCCTAAATAAGGTATGATATATCACCAAGCATGTTGTTTGAGGATTGTGTTGTGTCCTCCTTTTTCCTCTGCCATAACCTTCTTCTTCAAGTGCTAAGAAAGCTGCTAACCTATCCTTTTTCTTAACTTCAGTTAACCCTCACAGGATGTAACCGCAGATCTGGAAAAAGACTGCATTTCTATTCACCAAGTGCCACTGCTTTTTATCATACGGGTAAATGGGTAAATTAAAACTGTTAGCTGAACAGGTTTGGTTAGAAATACATAAGGTCCTTCTGGCATATATGTACCTCTAAACAATATCCTTCATACTGGGAGGTGGCTATACCATATTGTAGACCAGCAATTCTATAGGACTAAGCACAGTTGCCTCCTGGTCCCTCTTGTCTGTAACTGTGTTACAGTCTTTTCTAAGCTCTTGTGTATCTTCAGATTCTGCTTTCAGAGGCACAAGACTGTTATTTGCAAATTTTTCACAGAATGTGTAATACTGGGCAAAGTCAGTGAATGTAACGAATAAAGCAACTTGCTTAAACTTATCAGTCAGTAAAGAACAACGGAAGGATTTATCTGGATAGATTTAAATGACTATACCCAGATTAGATATGCTCTTTGTAGTCCGGAGAGGAAAAAGAAGGACAAAAATATATCAATATATTATATATATTTATAATTAATAATAATAATAATAATAATTCATCAGTGTAATTATTCTCAAAACTAGTTCAGATGAATCATCCTCTAAAAATGTCTATGTGTTTTCATTTAATATAGAGGAATCCTTGGGTGACAGGCTCAGGTGTAGGCATTTTTATTGTGATTTAGAAGGATTAAACTTCCACTGGTGGGGTATGTATGTATTCTCTTCTTGTGCAGCAGAATAATTGTTGATACTGGCTTTTGAAACATAAAAATATTGGATACTTGAGAAATACTGCTGACAATACACTTACCTAGAGATCTAAAGGAATTGAGCTAAAATCTTGATTCCTCCTTTCTCTTTTGGTGATGTTTCTCAATGAATTGGCCAGGCATCCCAAAATCTCAATACACCCCTCACCCCCCCAACAAAACAAACATCATCAACAACAATAAAACACATAACAACAACAACAGCAACAACAACAAACCTTCATATGAAAAAGAGGTTACTCAGTGAATTTTGTGGAGTGTTACAATATTGATGGAATAAAGCAAAAAAAAAAAAAAAAGTTTTGAGTATGATAAAAATAAATTATTTTTTCATTATGGACAGATTTTAATGAAGTCAGAGATAAGGGATCTCCATTTTCAGACATTATGTTATAGAAATAAATTGACATAGACTGAAGTTTCAAGTGAATTGGTAAATGGCTTTTTGTGAAACTGGAAGGACTAATTCCAAAAATAGTAAGAACTTAAAAATAGGTCATCAAACCAAAATAAGGTTTATTTTTGGTTGAAAATTCATGTTTCACAGTTTTCTTTTTATGTCTTATATATCTATATACATAATTTGGTTAACTTCATATAGAAATAACTATACTGACTTAGAAATATGCTTTTACAGTCATAGCTCTACTGATTTTATATCAGCAGTGAACTTCAGTCTTTACTTGACAAAGGTACATGTGCTTGTAAACAACACCATTATCTCTAGCTTCACTAGGGAGTATTTTGCATAGTCAACACATAATAAGCAAAGGCTATCTTGAAAGTTCATTATGCTAAACAGTAGTTGCCCAGACACCCGTATCTACCAGGGGAATAGTTCTTTCCATTTTAAAAGCACAAAATATTCATCCACCCCTTCAAGTAAATAAATAAATAAATTAACAATAAATAAAGTAAAAAAAACTCTTTTGGCATTATAGATCTAGAGATGGTTACGTGTTTTTTTTTTTCTTTTTTTTTTTTTTCATTTTATTCATTTTTCTGTAATAATAATTAGTTCTGAAGTTCTAAGTACATGCAGTAAAGAGTAGTGATATACATGTATTAAATGCTTTCACAAAATAGTTTCATTTGTATAACTACAGTAATTATGTCTGGAATATTTTATGGGTATATTTAACAAGCCAACATAAGACTCGGCATGTTGACATTTCTGAAAGACTGTTTTGTTTTCAGGGGAAAAAAAAAAGTTACAGAATTGTAACAGGCATCATCTCTTATTTTGTTTTGCTCTACTAAAATGACTTTTAACTAGCTTTGAGGAAAAAGAAAGAAAGAAAATATCTGTAGTCTTTTATTCTGAGGTGTTTGACGCACATAGTGTGGTAACCATGTGTTGCTCTGACTTGGAGAGGACAGTACAGCTAACTCTGGAGCCATACAAAGTTAGTCTCTTCCTGACAAAGCCCAGAAATGCCTCAAGTAGAATTTGAGGTACAACTGGAAGTAATTAAGGTGGACTGGCAGTTTTTGAATCATTCTGTGAATGCCTGAAACAGGCCACCTTACTTTCTAGAGTTCCAAAGTGCTTAGGACAAGTTGATACTTCTGGATTCAATGAGAGCATGGTAACATACATGAAAAACTGAGTACTCAGCTTAGATTTACTCAGAGAAAGCTATCATCCTTAATAGATCATAAATAAATACATAAAACTATTATTTAAACTAATCCAAACAACAGAAGAACAGTTATGGTTGTAAAAGAAAACAAACAAACAAACAAACAAACAAAAAACAGCATTTCTTGTGGAAGGAAGTAGATTGTGCTGTAATTTATTCAAGGTCTAACTAAAACATCTGGGAGGCAAGGACTTAGCATGAGCAATGAGAAAATATGGTATCTGTAGTGTGCTATATACACAATACATAAATCTTTGAGAAATATGTGAGGAATGCCTGGTTTAAAAACTTCAAACTGCATCTGTAACCAACTCCTTAACAGAAGCTAGCCAGTCATCTTTTTGCTCTATCTGTCCTGTTCTTCTCATTACATTGTCTGGTCTGTACATGAAATTTCCGAAGTCCCAAATTGTCCTATGTGTAAAGATATATATCTAATCTAAGGAATACCATGTACAAACCAGATTCAGCGGGATGTTCTTGCTGCTTTGTGTCATACTGGCAGCAGAAAACAGTTATAAAGCCAACTGTTGTGGAGAACTTGCAGCTGTTTTGTGGTGCCAGAGAGACACAAAGCAGTGACAGTTCACTGATGAATCCATTGTGTAATCCCCAAATATAATTTCCTACCATAAATATAATCGGTTAAATTAATCTTTCTAAAAATTCCATGACACAAGAGAAAAAAGTATAGAAATTGCCCCATTGTTTCTGTCGTGACCATTTACACAGAGAAATTGTATACAAAGTGACAAAATATTTTTTTTAAAAAAAAGTAAAAGTAGCATAGTACATAGTTTCTTATCTATTTTAGGGTTGTACTGAGATTAATAGATGAAATGAAGATAAAAATAATTTTAATATAAATGAAGTTTTTTGCAGACCACTTCTGACAACATAAAGTTACAAAGGATAAGTGTGGGGAAAGCAACACTCTAATTTCCCATCATAATTCTATTATTGTAGCAAATATAATCATGTTTTACGTTTAAAAAAAAAAAAAAAAAAAGACAACAAAAACAAAAAACCCTATCCTTTGGAATTACACTTTTTGTCTTATAATTGACACAAAACAAAATAAAATGTGACAAAAAAATACAGGAAATATTTTGAAAGCTGATGAAATGACATTTTCTCTGTAATATAGTCTGTCTTATTTACCAGTCACAGGTGGATATGAATATTGTCTTCCTTTCTCTCTTTATTTTAGTTCATATTTTCCATTAATATTTTAAAAATATCATTTTTCTGTCACTTCTAATGGAGTAAGCATTCTCATAAATTTGGACCCTTACAGGAGTTGGTATCCCATGGCTAGGTTCAGATTTTACAGTTACGTGTGACACGAAAAAATCAGAAATTTAGAGGAAGATCTTGGTTCAGAATTAAAGAAAAAAAATATATATTTTTTTCATATCTTATTTCTCATTGAATATTGAACCATATTAATACCTATGTTAAAATATTTGTTCATAATTATGTGGTAATAATTCAGTTAACAGAGTATCCATCAGACCATTTTAATCCTTGTTTGTGCTAACTTTTCCCAAATAAAGATGGTAACTTGTTATGCTAGAAATGTGATTCTGGTGTCCCATCACACCCCTTCACCCCCACTCCCCTAAAAATAAATAAATAAATAAAAATCCCACAACTTGAATGAACTTAAACCAAACAGATAAACTATATTTCAAATTCAAATACAAAGGGCTATAAAATTTTCCAGATCATGGGTGAATCCATGAACATCTGATCTGCAGTGAAGTCTGTGCTTCTGTTGCTATAAAGAAAATACGTAAGCTAGCTGCTTTGAAGTGAGCTATAATCCCTTCTTCAGTGTGAGACAGGTTTGGTTTAGTGAGAATGATACTTTCAAAAAAGTTATAGAAGGTATATGGAGAACTAAATCCCATTTCTTCAGAGTAAGAACTGTGATTGTCAAAGCAATATACCTAACAATGATTTTTAACTCTATGTTCCCTTATTCCAGCTTACATTAAAATTTGCAGGATCAAATCCTTAAGATTTGCCTCTAGGTATTTTTTTCTGATATAAAAAGGTGAGGTGCAAAATAATGTCTTCTTCTACATGTAGATAAACACATGTAAGTAAATTGCTTTCATGCACCTGGTACATACAACAAAATTAGTTAGCTTGATCAAGTATTTGGCATGCACACTGTCCTACTTATGCTGGGTCTTTGCTAAGAATATAGTAAGATGAGTGGTTAAACAACAGTGAAAAAAAAAAAAGAAAAAAATAAAGGAAAAAAATACAACTATTACATAAATAAATATGTTGAAAATACAAAGTTGTAGCTTAATATGTTGAATTACAATTGGGCAATATTAAAATAATCCACCTTAGCATTCAGCTGTCATTGTTAAAAATACTTGTATAATAATTCCCTCACCTCAGTTTCATAATAGTAGAATAATTAATATAAAAGAACTTCAACACAAACAAAGTCTTTCTGTACTTATTAGCTTCAATTTATTGTGTATTCTCAGGAGTTTTATCTGAATAGTATTAGTATAACCATGATGGCTCTCACTGAGATAAAAAAAAATCTCTCTCTCTCTATAAATACTAACAAAGAGATCAGAAATGATTAAGATGTTATTTTTGAATGCGTTTTAAAAAAGATAAAGTTAAGAAATCAGATAATTAAGGTCCACTCAAATGACAGTCCATGTAGTGTTCCATCTGAAGACATTCACAATGTATCGTTAGGATTTCTTCAAGTTTTCATATTGCGGTCTTTAAGTGGTTGAATATTTTAATGTACTATTAACTCGTATAAAGATATAATCTCCCTGATGCCTGCATAAGGGAAATGTGGGTGATGGACTTTGTGAACAACTTAGATAACTATTTAATACAACCCTGAAAGTTACTAATCAGTAGTATAATTAAGGCCTGTAGAAGGACAAGATGGCTACAACAACTTTTAAACTGCATTAAAAAGTAATATTATCTAGTAACATTATAGGCCCTAAAGTAAGTATAAGATAGGCCCTAAAGTAAGTATAGATAATAAGTAAAGTCAATTTCTGTAGGAACAAATCTGGCAGCTGTATACGGATGACAAACATCAGTAAAGTGATATGATATGTAATATGTGTTAATCTGTTCTGAGATTCATATGTGGTTTTACATTAATTATAACAGTATTAAAAAAAAAAAAAAAAAAAGTCTTTAAATGCAAAATCCACACTGTTCTTATTTAGCCTGCATGCTAACTTTCAATGAGGACAAGTTTATTATGAAGGACTAAACAGGTGTAATCTATTATTAATGTGAATAAATTGGAAAGACCTTAGAATTGTTCAAATCCTAATTTTCTCATTTTTATTGTGGATGTCAAAGGGTTGTGTAATCCATTAAAGCTGCCACAGTTATACTGTGCCCTCATTACTTCATCCAACCTGAGTTTTTATTTTCCTACTATAACATTGTATTTTTTTCCTATCCAAGAGCTTTCTCTCTCTTTAGGGTGCCACCCTACCTTACTTGTCATAAGGAATCAGTAAAATTTGATTATCACTGACATATTCCATATAGCCTGAGGCTAAAATATAAAAGTACTGCAGAAACAAGACTGTTTGAGAGAAGAATCCTGAAAATAACAACGTAGATATTTGCTTGTATTCATTAGATCTCTGTAAATAAACAGTAATGGTGAATTACAGAGACAGCACATTTCCACAATAATAGAATGGAACATTGAGTTCAGAGAGTTTTTGTTGTTGTTGTTTTCTTCTTTTTATTATTGATATTACTTTAATATATATATACATTTTAGTGAGTGGAATAACAGTCATAAGTTACAATTGAAGAAGCAGAGCCTTTTTTTTTTTTTTTTTTTTTCATTCAAGGGACATCCTCAAGGTTAGTAGTATGAAACTCCTACCTGTGTCTTCAAAGTTCATGCAGTGAGCAATACAACAGAGTCCATAGGATCAGGATATTTAAGGTACTCAAGTTACAGTGTGATGAGTTGCACGAGAGTGCTTTTTTATAACAGCCTTCAAAGGAGTTGTAGACTGGAACATAATAGCTTTGTGCTAGAAGGAGCCATAAAACAGAAGAGTTGTCTGAAAGAGTATTGTACTTGCCATGTCAGCTAATTTGTCACCATTAGCTCCCTTTATTGATGGTAAGCATAGACATTTTTACTTGTCATTTAAGAGTTTAAAAAAATGAGATTGCCAAGTAATCCACCAGGTCAGTATGGAAAAAAAGGCATGTACTCTCGTTGATGTCTTTATAATCTGAAACTGCTAAATTTTAATTGAATCTCCTTTATTTTATTTTTCAAGACAATTGATTTTTGTGGAAAATGCACCCAACTCAGTGCACCCTACCAAGTGCATGTAGGTGTGTGGGATCATGGACACAAAATCCCTCCGAAACTGGGAGCTCTAAGATGAGGTGCAGGAAGAAAGTTATGTCTTGCTGCCCTATTGAACAGTGTATATAAAATGCAAGAGTAGCAGAGTCAGCCTCTCAGCTCAGGACACTCATTATATATATATATATATATATATATATATATATATATATTTTTTTTTCTTATCTTCTCCTTGTCAGTAGCTTTTTGAATCTTCCTAAATGAAAGTCCATTCTTTGTTCAATTCATCGTGGATACACACCTGAAAGGTGAAAATATTTCTATTTCTCCTTCCTGTGACAGTTCAAGATACAGTGGCTGCAGTGGGGTTTTCATTCCCTTGTCCAGGGAAGAGCTTCCCTTTCAATGCAAATGGATGTTCCTGCATTTGCTGTCATCACAAGCTGTCTGCACAAGCACCATATCTTTCTTCTCCAGGAAAGCTGCAGCTCCTGTGCTGTAACTTTTCCAACACCTGTAGACCAGCTGTCTCTTTCTATTTTTCCTGCAGGCAGCCCTCCCACAGTACCTCATGAGTAGGAAGGTGAGGTAGGAAAATGGAGTGGGCCGAGTTATAGTTGCTGCAGCCACCTGTGCCAAGCTAGCACACCCTTTGGGTGCTGCAGGTGACAAACTGAGTGGGGGCAACTGCTGCTTCTCCCCTCCCTTCTGTCAGGCACATCAGTTAGTTAAATAGGTATTGTCTGATAGTGTTCTTTGTTCTCTTGTTTCAAAACTTATCTTGTGGGTAAACTACGATATATCTATCAAGCAAAAACTTTTCCTGTGAGAATAGCTAAATCTATGGTACAGGCTCCAGAATAAGCTGTTGTTCATCTAATAGCTAGGTTAGAATTGAAAGCAGTTTAGTCTTAGATCCACAAAGGTATGTAAATACCTAACACCTGTTTAATTTGCATGAAGTTGGGTACTTAAGTGCCTTTTGGGGTCTGGATCTTAGTGTTTACTTTCGAGTATGGGTTATTTTTTATAATTGCATTACGGAGAAAAGGGAGTTTCAAGATCTTGAGACATGAGAATGAGACATTTGGTAATTGGTTTTGAATGCTGATATACTGTATTCATTCAGGGACTTTTATTCGTATTATGAGGAATTCAGATATTTGTTTGATATCTCCATAGTCTTAATATATACAATATAATCATAGAAAAAGTGAACTAAACAAAAAAACTCAACTGCCAAAACTTTACTGCCCCCCCCCCCCCCCCAAAAAAAAAAGCAGGATGTAAACCACACAGATGCTGTTTTCAGAAATCTTTCCTCTTATTCTCGTTTCCTGTCTACACAGTGCCCAGAAAAAAAAAAAAAAAAAAAGGATTAATTGTTGATCCTTATTCCTTTTATTCCTTATATTATCTTATTTGTTCACTCTTTCTAGTATTTCAGATACTTCTAAGGATCAAAAAGACTATATATAGTTATAGACATATGATTATTTTAACGGGTATCATATAGCAATCATTGGATTGCACAAGATTTCTGCTTAAATATGAAGTTTTGTGTGGTTATGGTGTATGAATTGTATGTGTATGAATTCAATATCCTGTTGACCTTTTTGGATTAAATGCAGTAGGCTAAATGTGATACTTTAGTTAACCTTTTCCATACTTGAGATCTTATTTACATACATGGATGATTCTTCCAGACAAAATATCTACTTGCTTTAAAAAGAAAAAAAGAAAAAAAAAAGACTTTTTTCTTATTTTCTTATTTTCTTTTTTTCTTTTTTTTTTCCTTTTTCTTATTTTTCTTTTTTTTTTTTTTTTCTTTTTTCTTATTTTTTTTTAGTTCATAAGTACACATCAGGTAAGATTAGATAAAGAGTTTCAGTAACATGAAACTTTTCTGCTGCCAGGTCATTGGGGCACTGGAAATCACATTTGCCTTTTAGATGGGTGATAAATCAGCATGTAATTATCTTTATTCAAATTTAATTGAATGTGACTTTGGGAAAAAGACCAACAACTGGATTTGCATGCATTCTAGCATGTATCTGACCCCAAACCAGGCATCTGAAACAGTAAACAGCAACTGAGCTTTGCAACAGAGACCTTTCTACTCTTAGTATTTAAAAAATATATAAATATTTAAAAATAAAAAATAAAATAAAATAAATAAAATAAATAAAATAAAATAAAAATGCATTGAAAAGATCACATATTTTCTTTTCAGACCCCAGTGACTGATCTATTTCAAAACCTTCATGTCTTAATTATTTAATTTGATTGATTAATTTGATGTATTAATGTGCTGATTTTCCTGAAGTCAATTTTGAAAATGTTAGAGTCATGGCTTAATATGTTCAGTTACGCTGGTAAAGAAGGGTGTAGTGTGAAACCAACACTGTCTAGATAAGACATAGATGAATGTGCTTATGAAGTTTCCAGTCTTTTTCTGGGAAAAGGGTGTTTCTTATCATATATGTAAATATCAAGTGGTGTCAAATGTTTGGAATAGCATTGGAATGTCCTGATGAGATGCAGAAGCCAAGACATAGGTTTGAGGAGGCTGGGCAGGCCTTGGAGCAGGCAAAAAAATATTGTAAGCAGTGTGGCTAGAGGACTGTGAGCTCTCAGACCATGTTAATACTGTGGCTGAGCAGGTTGTGGACTGCATAATACTATGTTATCATAGAATATGCCGAGTTGGAAGGGACCCATAAGGATCATCAAGTCCAACTCCTGGCACCGCACAGGTCTGCCCAAAAGTTTAGACCATGTGACTAAGTGCACAGTCCAATCGCTTCTTAAATTCAGACAGGCTTGGTGCAGTGACTACGTCCCTGGGGAGCCTGTTCCAGTGTGCAACCACCCTCTCGGTGAAGAACCTCTTCGTGATGTCTAGCCTAAAGTCCCCCTGCCTCAGCTTAACACTATTCCTGCGGGTCCTAGCAGTGGTAATTACGGAGAATAGGTCACCTGCCTCTCCACTCCCCCTCGCGAGGAAGTTGTAGACTGCAATGAGGTCCCCCCTCAGCCTCCTCTTCTCCAGGCTGAACAGGCCCAGTGACCTCAGCCACTCCTTATATGTCTTCCCCTCTAGGCCCTTCACCATCTTCGTCGCCCTCCTCTGGACACTCTACAACAGTTTAATGTCCTTTTTGTACTGTGGTGCCCAGAACTGCACACAGTACTCGAGGTGAGACCGCACCAGCGCAGAGTAGAGTGGGACAATCACTTCCCTCGACTGACTAGCAATGCCGTGCTTGATGCACCCCAGGATACGGTTGGCCCTCCTGGCTGCCAGGGCACACTGCTGGCTCATATTCAACTTGCTATCAACCACAACCCCCAGATCCCTCTCTGCGGGGCTGCTCTCCAGCATCTTGTCGCCCAGTCTGTACGTATAGCCAGGGTTGCCCCGTCCCAGGTGCAGGACCTGGGAGAGCAGACTGCAATCACTGTCTTTTTGGTTCCCCAGTGAGGCAGTTCAGAGTGGCTTGAGTTGACACTGCTCAGGAATAAGGTCCTTCAGGACTCACCAGTTACACAAACACAACAGAGTGTTTGACTGCAGTCTCTACTTGGAACTGGTAGTGGTCCTGTAGCATTAGGTCACAGTCTATTATTATTATTATTATTAATTATTAATTATTATCCCCCTTGAATGCTTCACAGACCCACAGTTGGGCTAAGTAACAATTTCACATGAGTAGAATGCTCAGGCTACGTTTTAGCTATTCTGGTTAGGGTGCCCAACTGGCTTGTTCCAGTAGAAAAAGACACACATGTAACAAATCCTCAGGGAACAGAATGGAGAAGCACACTAGTGCATGCTGAGTGATCATCACTGTTCAGAGGTTGGTGTAAAAAGGGACAAAAAGGAGAATTTCTGAGATGGAAGTGATCAAAATTTCACGTTATATCAATGACAGGACAGCTTTTTCTCTACAAATATTTTCCTTTGTTTACCTTTCCACACAGAGTGTGATCATGTGTGCTCAAAGTGAGTGGAGTTCAGGGGTTAGGTTAACGGTGGAAGTTTGTAGGGAGCATGCTGGGAGCACCTTGAGCCCTGAGCAGCTTTCCCCCTCCCCCCCACCAGGTCTGGCTGCTGGTGCCAACCAATTCTGTTACCTGGGGACAGGGAGCTGGAGAGAAAGAACTGTCAGAAGCTTCCTGAGGCCTTCTCATGTCCCCTCAGCTCTTGGTGCAGAGCTCAGGACATTCCCTTGGTCCTTGACACTGCTTGTGTTTTCATCCTAAAATAAATGCATCTCTACAAATCCATTGGCTTTTCATAAGATCTGTGTTAGAGAGATAAAGGAGGAGGAGAAAAAAAAAAAAAAAAAAAAAAAGGTTTACTGGTACAGACAAGAACTAGGATATTTTGCAGTATTGTTGAGTTACAAGAGGGGTTGATATTTGGTGATTTCATTTATTTTTGCTAATAATTCAATCATTTCTATACAAAAATAGGGCAATATTGAAAAACACATCACATAAAAGGAAATTTTTGGAGAAGGAAAATTAACCCTTAGGATATATATATATATATATGATGTTGTTTAATGTTTCTCTTTTTTTTTTTGGTGGTTGTTTTTCTACTGCATAACCCCTTTGCAGATCTTTAAGATATCAGTTAAATGTTCTAGAGACATTTTAATTCCTGTATAACATTGAATATTCTGCTGATATTGAGAATACAGATGATATTTTGTGATCATTATAACAATATTTCCTCATGAGTGGTAGCAATTTTAAATGAAAAATTATTTTAAAATGTATTATTGTTTGGACCAAAGGAATAATCGTATTTTATATACATGCATGAGTGTGTACATAGATATACATACATGGATGTATGCATACATACATATGTAAGTATATATATATGCACATATACATATAAAATGTTTGAATTTGTAATTGAGTTTGAAAATTGTAATTGAATTTGAAATTCCATAGGACCAACTATAAGCATGCGAGAACAGTAAGGGATGCCCTGTGAACACAGTAACAAAATGTGCCGGATCCTATACGTCTGTATGTCTTGTAGGAAAGAAAATGTAAGGTGTGTCAAAGTAATCTTAAGGGAATAAAAGGTGAACAGGAAAGTCTGGAATGCCTTGTAGTGTGTTATGAAATCTTTTTTTTTTTTTTTTTTTTTTTTTTTTTTTAATGGTTGTAATGGCTAAACCTTCACATCTGCATATCCTTATGTTATGTACAACATATATTTGTTTGGGTACAGAATGAAGACTTTTTTGGTCATCTTCTTCATCTGTTCTACCTGTGTGTATGTTCAGAAGTATGGAATGCTGAATAGAAACTCTATACTCATACATGTGTTTTAATGCACCTTTTCCTATAGTTATTTTTTTCTCAAGGTCTCTTGTTGAATAGGAAGTGGAACATGAGCCTGTTGTTTTGTTTAACACTTAAAAAAAAAATCACTTACTAGTGACAACTTTTATTTGCAAAATGATGAAAATCCAGTCCTAACAAGCAATGTCCATATTGAAGATATTTTAGTATATAATTTTTCTTGCTGTTACTAATTCAAATTTGAGAAATACAAATCAGTATTATAAACTAAAGATATACATGTGAATTTTGGCTTAAATTTTAAGGGACTTTCTTAGTAACTCTAGCTGCTATGAATTTATACTCTCTCTCTTCTACCATTTGTTTGAGTTTTTGTTTGTTTGTTGTTGTTGTTTTTAGAGGTTTAAAATTTTAGCTTTTTTTTTTTTTTTTAAACTGTATTATGTTTCCTTGATTAATAATAAAAAAAAAAAAGCAAATGCACAATTTTTGCCTTGAAAAAAATTTCTATGACATGTGTATTGTCCCCAAATATTCCCTGAAGGATTTTACTATATTATTTTAATTTATATTTATTTTACTTTAATTCTATTTTATTTTTAGATGCAACAGATCAGTTCTCATACACTATTGCAAAGATCAAAAATCATGAATTAATAGATTAGTTTTCAATTCTGGAAAGAGGGCAGTTAACAGAACTGCCACCCTGGAATTCTAAAGGGCAGACTTTGGCCTGTTAAGGAGACTGCTTGGCAGAGTCCCTTGAGAGGCAGTCCTGAAGAGCAAAGGAGTCCAGGAAGGCTGGACAGTCTTGCAGAAATAAGTCCTAAAGGCTATGAGCAGGCCGTGCTCATGTGCTAAAAGATGAGCTAGTGGTGAATAAGTCTGGCCTGGCTGAACAGAGAGCTCTGACTAGAGCTCAGGAAGAAAAAGTCGGCTTATGACCATTGGAAGAAGAGGCAGGCTACTCTGGAGGAGTATAAAGATGTGATGAGGCTGTGCAGGGACACAATTAGAAAGGCCAAAGCCCAAATTGAGTTCAATCTGGCTATTGCTGTTAAAGACAATTAAAAATGTTTTTATAAATACATAAACAAGAAAAGAAGGACTAAGGAAAATCTCCATCCTTTATTGGATGTGGAGGGAAACACAGGGACAAGAGATCAGGAAAAGGCCAAGATACTTAGTGCCTTCTTTGCCCCAGTGTTTCTCCAGGTACCCAGCCCCATAGGCTGGTAGATAGAGACAGGGAGCAGAATGAAGCCCTCATAATCCACAATGAAATGGTTAGCAACCTGCAGTTCTACTTAGATGTATGGAAGTCCATGGGGCCAGATGGGATCCACCTGAGGGTGCTGAGGGTGCTGGCTGAAGTGCTTGCCAAGCTGCTTTCCATCATTTATCAGCAGTCCTGGCTATCAGGGGAGCTCCCAGTCACCTGGTGGCTAGCAAATGTGACGTCCACTTACAAGATGGGCTGGAAGGAGTATCCAGGAAACTACAGGCCTGTCAGTCTGACTTTGGTGCTAGGGAAGCTCATGGAGCAGATTACCATGAATGCCATCATGCAGCACTTAGAGGACAACCAGGTGATCAGGCCCAGTCAGCATGGGTATATCAAAGGCAGGTTCTGCTTGATGAACCTATCTCCTTCTATGACAAGGTGATGTGCTTAGTGGATGAGGGAAAGGCCGTGGATGTGGTTTACCCAGACTTCAGTAAGGCTTTTAACACCATTTCCCTCAACATTCTCCTGAAGAAGCTGGCTGCCCATGTCTTGGACTGGTGTACACTTCATTGGGTTAAAAACTGTGGGTGACCAGGCCCAAAGAGTTGTGGTGACTGGAGTTAAATCCAGTTGGAGGCTGGTCACTAGGGGTGTTCCCCAGGGCTCAGTACTGGGGCCTTCAAAATCTTTATCAAAGATCTGGATGAGGAGATTGAGTGCACCCTCTGTAAGTTTGAAGATGCCACCAAGTTAGGTGCAAGTGTTGATCTACTCAAGGGTAGGGGGGATCCGTAGAGTGATCTGGATAGGCTGGACTGATAGGCCAAGGTCAATTGTATGAAGTCCAACAAGGCCAAGTGCTGGGACCTGCACCTGGGGCACAACAACCCCAAGTAACACTACGGGCTGAGCAAAGAGTGGTTGGAAAGCTGCCCAGCAGAAAGGGACTTGAGGGTATTGTTAATAGCCATTTGAATATGAGCCATCAGTGTGCTCAGGTGGCCAAGAAGTCCATCAGCATCCAGGCTTTTATCAGAAATAGCTTGGCCAGCAGGACTAAGGATGTGATTGCCCCCCTGTACTCAGCTCTGACGAGGCTGCACATTGAATGCTGTGTTCAGTTTTGGGGCCCTCATTATAGGAAGGACATTGAGGTGTTGGAGCGTGTCCATAGAAGGAAAATGAAGCTGGTAAAGGGTCTAGAGAATAAGTTTTATGAGGAGCAGCTGAGGGAGCTGGGATTGTTCAGCCTGGAGAAGAGGAGGCTCAGGGGAGACCTTATCACACTGTAGAATTACCTCAAAGGAGGTTATAACGAGTTGAGGATTGGTTTCTTCTCCAAAGCACCAAGTGATAAAAGAAGATGAAATGTCCTTAAGTTGTGCCTGGGAAGGTTTAGGTTGGATATTAGGAAATATTTCTTCACTGTGAAGGAGAATACTGAAGTATTGGAACAGGGTGCCCAGGGATATGGTTGAGACACCATCCCTGGAGGTCTTCAAAAAGGTGTAGATGTAGTGTTTAGTGACCTGGTTTAACGGTGGACTTCGCAGTACTATGTTAAAGGTTGGACCTGATGATCTTAGAGGACTTTTCTAACTTAAATGATTCTATGATATGTTTATGATTCTGTGAAAGATTTGAAACTAAGAAAGGAGACTACAAATAAAATTTTGTGAAAAAACATTAGAAAAAATATATCTATTAAAAAACAGTTCATGTATTTTTATCAAAACCCAATGCAAAGATTATAGGTGTAATAAAATAAATACCTGTAAAAATTGTTACAAGTCATTAACATCCAGGTTATTATCTGACTCTATATTAAAAAAGCAAACATTTTTCCAATTTAAATTAATATATCTCCATATATCTGCATATATGCACATATACATATATCTAAGTAGTACACAATATAAATCAATTAACATGTCTTATTTATTTACATTATTTTAAATAGTTGCACTGAATATAGAGGTTTGAAAAAGAAACCCAGTTTTGTGTGAAGTAAGATTAGAAACTTCTGAGAAATATTCAAGTAGTCAGCAGTAATGAGTATCCTGCTATTTTTGAAATCAAGCCTCTTAAGTCATGATACATAAAAGGATATAATTTCGTAACACTAATTTGCTAAATTCTTGAAATCCGGCTTCCATCTTTGGAGAATCTCAGGAATTTTATAAATTATCACCTGAAGGTAAAAAGTCTTCAGGAGAGCAGACTTTGATACAATTTCTACATATCCCTTCTAAGTGAATTCTATCATTCTGAATTTGTCTGATTTATTTTTATTAAAGAAATTTATTAGTCGTGAAGATATTTGAAAACAAAAACAAAAGTAAGTAGTAGTATATGTAAGAATTTTTGTTCCAATTCAATAGGGAAGTAAGATAATTTCCTATTACAAATTTTGAGGGGAAAGATTTTTTTTTTTTTAAAACTGTGTTCAAAAGTGATTGAAGAAACTTAAATATTCTTGTTTTCTTTGATTTCATTTTCAATTTCTATGGGAGAATATTTTTTTTAATTATTTGTACATTGGCATCCAATGTGGGGCCTATCCCAAGGTTTTCATAACAAGTACAGTGTTCTTACACAAAACTTGGTAGGAAAAGACAATTGCAATTATATCAACATTGTAATGTTCTAAAACATTCATTAATATTCTTATGTTTCCTACTGGGGACAGTATTTAAATGTTAAATTCTTACTGTCTAGGCAACAAAGGATATACACCCTTTCTGATATAACTGCAGGGAGAAATAAGGATTTTAGTCTACAGGGAGAGTGAGAGAGTGGATTTACACTGCAGATGGAGGATGTAATGTAGGAACAGTTATACAAGTAGGCTTGTTTAAGGCTGTTTGTTGCCCAGCTGTTTCTGGATTGGTAAAACTAAATTTGATTTTAAAGCTCCGTTCAAGCTCAAGAGTTGTACATTATGTTTTTTCCTGTCAGGTCGAGACTTGCTTGATTTAGAAGAAGAATGCAGAGAAATCTGTAGGCAGAGTCTTGTCACAGGACTCAGACATACACCACATAGGAAGGAAATAAGGGCCTATATAAATACAACTTGGCTGTGCAGGACTAAGAGAAGTATTCATAGGGGATTTCATTTATTTATTCGTTTATTTTAATTTTAGAAGCAAGAAAATGAAGAACAGATACTTTTGCTTTCCCTTTTCAGAGATAAAAAAGGCAAAATTCTTTCAAAGCCTCAGATATTGCAATCTGGGATCTTTACTTCAGTGTTTCATGAAGCCTGAAGTACTCTTGCTTCACGCTTTTTTACTTTCATGATGCACTAACTTGCCTTTTCAGACGAGGATTGACTCAGATGAGTGTGGTGAAGCATGAAATATAGTCTAACCAGGATCTTGAACCCACAGGGACAAGAGGAAGCATGTGGGATTACTGAGCTGACAACAGTTGTTCGTTGCACTATTTTTTTTTTCTTTCAGCCTTTGACAAAGGAGTTTTTTAAAAAGAACTACTCATTTACTAACCAGAATGATCTGATAGGCAGTATGCTCAGGTGGTCTGTTCTGTAAGATACAGGAAAGTTTCTCTTATGATAACTTGGGGAACATATCTCAGAAGAATATTTGGTTAAATTTATGAGACACTGTGGTTTTTGCTGTTGTTGTTGTGTTGTTGTTTGTTTGTTTGTTTTAAATCTTTCTTGAATCTGATTAAAACAAAAACAAACAAATGTGGACAATTTCTCTTTAAGCCTGTTCTAAGCATTTTCCATTCCAGTGGTTAGATTCTGACACTAAATAAGATATATAAGCACTTCAATGGCTCAATTTATTTTTAATAAAAGTTTAATTATCTGCTGTTTTCTTGACTTGTTACAGATGAAAGTACATAGGTAGTATTTTTAGGATGTTCATGTACAAAGATTTGAGGAAAGTTCTCCTAATGCCCATTTTGGCATGAAAACATGCAAAAGTTGGAAAGAAAGATACAGAAACAGAAAAACAGGCAGTGCTGGCAAGTTTGAGGATGCAAGAACACAAAAGCTGACTAGACAAGAAAGACAAACATGACCGGCAAATTGTGAACTGTAAGGGGAGGACAAGCAATGTAACTCTTACACTATGTAGCTGTAGAAAAGGCTGAAGTACCCTCAAGAGAGCAAGAGAAATACCCTCAAAAATATATATATATATATATTTTGAAATAACAAAATAAAAGATGATTTTAGCTGTTGTCTTTGAAATAAAGGATTTAGAAGTAGTACATGAAAGTACAAGAAGAAGCAAAGACTGAATGTGATAAAGTTGTGACCATCTTTTCTGTTAGTGTCTTTAGTTTTTATTTTACTTATTTTTCAGTCTTGTGGAAGAAAAGCAAATGGATTTGTCTAATATCTGGATATCTAGGAGAAGAAACAATAACAATTTCTTGAAATAAACATATTTTTCATACAGAGATTACTGGGAACCTACTGCCTGGCAAACATGATTTAATGACTTTGTAAACTAAAGTAATAAGTATTTAAAGGAAACAAACAAACAAACAAAACCAACAATGCACATACTAAACTAAAGAGTAAGCAGCAGGAGATTGTACAGAATACGTATGGCTGGAAAATTCTTTTTGATATCCAGTTATGTTCAATAACAATTTATGAATACAGTACATTGACTGGGTCATATGGCATGCATATTGTCATCTATTTATGGTCTGTTTTCAGTTTTTAAAATAAAGCAATAGTTTAGTGACCTGAGGACTGTTTCACAGGCAAAATGATTGATAAGAAACAGTCCAAACGCAAAGTTACTGACAGCAATTATGTCTCCTAGAAACTGCACTCTGATCACATAAGAGGGAGGGAAAAAATAAAAAGGTTACATCATCCGTTTACCACAGAAAATCTGTGAACCAATTGTGAAGATCCAAAGTGTGCAGATAAAGTAATTCCAGTAATAACAGGGGAGTGTTAATGAACAAGAATGGAAAAGACGTCAGTTAAAGTGTCATGTAAAATGTAGCCAACCAAGTTTAGAAATGTTTATTCAAAGTGGAACAGAGGTAGAGTAGCTAAGATCTTACAGGGCCTAGATTGGGATCATGGACATTCCTGGAAAATAGAGGTATTCTGGAAGGAGGATACCTATATTGGCATGACAGCAGGCAAGAGCTTTCTTTTTCAGTAGTTGGCTTGAGCATAACATTGCACAAGCTGTAGCATTCCCTGTTCCAAAGTAAACCCATCAGTGCTAATTTTTGGATCTCTGTTATGTACTGTAAAGCATAGAGTAGACAGGCCAAAAGAGAGAGTGGTTTAGTTAGCAAAGCCAAGTGGTGTCTGTGACAGGACATGGCTGCTGTCTACAAGTACATCCTCTATATAAATAACTGGGAAGGAAAAGAACTGTGTTAGAGAGTGCTGACACAGGTAGAAACACATTTAATGACTATGGAAAACTCACTCTGGAGACTGGGAGAACACCACTAGCATTAGAGGACTTTGAATTCTAAAACAGTCTCAAGCCAGAGTCAGGAAAGTAAAAAGCACAACCAACTTTTACAAATTTCTTACTCAGACTTGGCTCTAGACTTTAAATCTATACTAGTGTTTCCTGGAAAAATTCTTGAATATATCCTGTATTGAAATACCTTCTTGTTATTTCATTTCAACTGCATCTATTCCTACACTCAAAGTGTATGTCTCTGCTTCTGCCTGTTTACATAGTGCTTTCTTTATCATCTGTTTTAGGAAGATACTTCTTTGTACAAGGAAAAATTGTAGTTTGGGAGTCTGACTTATACCCCAATAAAAAGGATTAAACAGTCTATAGAAAAAGAAAGAAGAAGGAAGTCTTGCATTCAGTATCATGACACAGGCCATTGAATGTAAAAACACTCAATAATGTGATTTTGACAACAAATAGGATTGTGGGCACAAGAGATGACTAGAGAATGAAACCATAATTAAAGAGCAAACTCAGAAAATTTGGGACCAAATTTCAACTATCACATTTGCAGCTAATATTTGGCAAAAGTTCAAAGTCAAACGATGCAATTCTTTTAAAATGAGGATTATTTATTTTAGAGTTTCTTTCCAAAATTTCAGTTCAAAACTATTGTTTTCCTGTTGATGTTATCATTTAGTGCATGAAGAAACATTGCACTGACTTCAGAAAATTTTGTCAGTGAAATAAAACTATGGCACTTGTCTAAACAAAGCAACTGTCAGCTCATATCACTAACTCCTTCTAAATAAAGGGCTCCAGTACTCCAAATTTGTTTTTCTTTAATGAACCTAAGCCTTTCCACTGTCATTATTCATTCCTTCTAAAAACACTGGAAAATGCAATACATAACTCAGCTGTGACCTAGCATGTCCTAAGGTGCATATTTTATTGATGTAAATAAATGAGATTCTAGTCTATCCAAATGCGTATGTTTTGATTTTATAGAAATACTGTTTACTTTAAAAGTTGTCATTAGTGCAATGATTATTTTCCCTGGAGGCTCTGATGATAATCTGAAGGACCACTGTTAGCAGCCTGCTTAGTATCAGCGGATTCACAGGCTGGATAAACTCTTGGATTCTGGGGTATAAGAAGGAAATAGCTCAAATGTTTGCTGGTTTCTTTGTTTTACTGAAGTAAATATTTTCCTTTACATTGAAAGAAAGAGAAAGAGGTTTGAAAGTGCATTAGTTTCATGCTTGCTTAACTGCAAAACTCAATCAATAAAATTAACAGTGTTAAGCTCCAGTATTACTGGAGATGAAATTAAAGTGAACCAAATTCTTGGAATTTCCTTTTATTGTAATAAAAAAGCAAATAAAAATGTCCATTTTATAGTATTTAGAGCTATAAGAAATATTGTAGATATTTTCTTGTGCTTTTCAGGGAAGCTGTCCCTCTAGTTTTCTTCCTGGATACCAATCTTGGAAACAAATACACATGTAAATTCTATTTATTTCCCTTATGTCTGCCTTCAGGTGGTATCCATTTTTATTTTATCAACAGGAATTCATTTTATAAAGGTCACTGACTTAATGAAATAGTTTTCATTGCTTATACCCATACCTTCCTTTGAAAAATAGATTTACCTTAACTAGATATTCATCAGTACAAATTAACTGGCAATACTAAATGTCATATCATTATATGAGAAAAAGAAATGAAAAATTTGCTGTTACTGCTCTGGGGGAAAAAGGGAAATGTGTTGAATCAATGAGAAGGAAAGGAGCCTAAGCAAACCCTAATGACTGATCTCCCTTGTGTCTGTTGTAAAGTAAACAGGTAGGATAAAATTTGACAGCAGTTCCATTCCTCATTTATATATATATATATATATATATATGCACATATCTTTTTTGAAGCTAATAATTTTGGTTTAGTCAAGCTAGAAAAAAAAAAGTCAATTTTTCCCCTGTGTTTTGCAAAAATGCAAGTCTCTTCACGTCAGATTTGCTAGAGAAAAGGCAATGTGTTGAATGCATTCCAAATGAGAAATAGAAACAGAAACAAGTCCATGCCAACAGCAGTTTTCCCCACAGTTAAATCCATCTTTGAAAATAATTGTTGGCAATACTGGGCTTCAAGAAAAGACAGGTAATAAGAGACTTAGAAGATAAAAGACAATTGTTTTCTGAAATTGTTACCCATTCAGAAGAGGAGATTAATTATTGTAAACCTACAGGTTGTTTCTCTTTATTGTGTGTTTTACCAAGTATAAAGAAATAAAAAGGTGTTGCATACTTGAGATATTCTTTCTTAAAAAAAACAAAAAACAAACAAAAAAAAAACCACAGCATTGAAGTAGAATACAAATGAAGAATATCATCTTGATGGTTAAAATATTGGAGTCAACTTGGGACAATAAAATCTGTGACTTAGATTTTGTTGTTGTTTTTGCACAGAGTTTGTGAGTACTTAATTTTTCCATACCGAACTACATTTTTGTACACCACAGATACTTATAGTAAAATTAATGAGTTCTGCTTGTAAGAACCATTGCTACAGATCTGTATATCAAGACAGAAGCAATTTCCATATAGTATAAAAAGAAATCTTTGCTGTATTACATGCTTAAAAAATTGCCAGATTACACACCCCCCAAAAAATAATGTTGGAAATTACCAATAAAAGCTTTGACACTTTGAAACTTTATACTTAGAGTAGAAGCTGTTTCTCCTCTTTGAAAACTCTTTATTTCACTTGTGTGATTAAAGTACTAAGAATCAGTTACCACAGTAACAGAACAAGACAGCAGACCCTTCTGCAGATTTTTAGTAAAATGTGAAATCATTGCTATTGAATTGCAATTGCTGAGATATAAAACACATCTAATTTGCAGGTGATAGAAAATGCTTTCAGCAAATTTAGTACTCTGAAGTTTATGGTAAAAGATAGACGTGCAGTTCAAGTGAAAAAAATGGATGGAAAGTACATATGGACTAGAAGTATGTTATTCAGTTAAATCATCAGAAAAAAATATAAAAATAAAGCAAGCAAACAAACAAACAACACAAATAATTTGCACTCAACCTGAGAAAGCAATTCCTATACTTGTAGAGTCTGATCACAGCAGTAAGTAGGGAGATAACTAATCATGGACATGCGGCATTCTGTAGCATTCAAATTGCACATATTTGTTAAATCTCCTCAGATGATTTTAATTATTTTGACCCTAGGTCAAGAAAGAAGAACAAGATAATTGGTCCTGTGGTCATTAGCTACTTGATTAATCTCCTGACTAAAGCTGCCATACAGCTTTGCATCACTATATAGTTTAGGATTGTTAACTGTTAACAATGGTTAGTATTAAGAGAAATTAAGTGTGACAGTGCAAGCTTATCTTCTACCCTTCTGTTACTGCACACGAGAAAATTAAGCATAATCTGATCTCTGTAAATAATTAAACAAGGAGATTTAAGTGCATTTTATAGCTGATGTGATTCTTTCTTTTCCATATTATTTTTAAACTTGAGTTCAGAATAATTTTCATCAATTCACCATGGTATAAAAGTAGAGTCAAGCCCAAATTGATTCAGGTGTATAAAAATGATCTTCCTGCAGGAAGACTGAACACTGCTGACTTTGTTTTCCTTTTGCCAGAAACATTGTTATACTTGTCGCTTATCTTGCACAGTTTAATTTCTGGTTTCACTTTATCATACGTGGAACAAATGTATTAAGCCTCACTTTTGGCTTTGACACTAACAGCTCATAAATGTTTGTCTTTTGTGTATGTGTATTCTCATGCTGTCTATAACAGTTGCTTTTGCAGTGTCTAAAAGGTAATTGGAAAGTATCAAGTTTGAATGCTAAGGCTTCTAAAGGACTCAAAGTTGTAGTTGATTAATTGTTGTCCCCACAACAGGCTTAAACTACCACTGGAGTTTTCTTCCTATAAGGTTATAAACAACATAAATTGATAAAACATATTTGATCCTTCCTTATGAATTGTTGAACCTATCTTATAGTTCTAATTAAATTCTAACTTCAATATCCCTGCTGATTTCTGATTCCCGGGCAAAATTTAAGCTATTTCCAGATCTTGAGAGACTAAAACTAATGCTTAAAGATCAGGAAGAATGTTTATTGTATGTGTAATGGTAAATCAAATTAAAAAAAAAAAAAAGGTAAATCAACCCCCCACTCAAAATTTCCTAGACATAGTTAACTATCTAACATGAAGAGGAAACAGATTATTATGCTATAGAAATATATATATATATATATATGTTTTTGTTCATAGCTAGTACTGTGTCAGTACCAGTAAAATCTATATTCTAATCCTGGGAAGACATCTACCTATGCTCATCTTTATGAACCTCCATGACTAAGATAAGTGGGACTTGTGTTTAGAATAAAATATGTGCAAAAACATTTTGAGCTTCAGTTTAGTTAAAGACGTTAGAAACTAACGCTCTTCTGTCTGCAATGAAATGGGAGATTTTTGAATAATAAGGAAGTTGATGAAAAGTTGAAGAGCTAGGTGAAGGTTGTTTGATTTAAAAAACAAACAAACAAAAATAAATAAATTCCACTAACCTCCTTTTTACAAGAAAGTAGAACAAACTGATGCTTATTTTTTACTTCCTTACACTAATGTAGTATCTCACATAATCACATTACATAAATATGAATTATAAGACATTCACAATTATATTTTTAAATATAACTTTTCCTCTTGCTGCCTTTCGTATAAAAATCATGTTTTGATCACACCTTGTGAGCTTTTAGAATTGCTAAAGCATACTTTTACAGAGACATTGGGGTCTCTAGGGAATTTTACTGGGGTTTCAGCTGCTAGTCCAGGACACAGCAAGTCCACCCAGGATTTTACATTATATGTCACAGTCCAATGCAAGCATCACAGAAACCTCTTAGGCCTTATCTGCCTCTGTCTAGGAACCTAAAGTCCTACCTGATGAATCTCAGCAGATGAAATCTTAGCTGTGGTGTATGAGTTTAAGATCCACATTGTATAACTGAAGGTCTGTAACTGATTTTAGTCTGGAAGAAATCTCAAATGAGAAGAAAGGTGTTCAGTTCTTAATGGAGGTGGAAAAAAGACTAGTAAAAATGGGAACCAAAACAGCAGATGGGATTTTGGAGTAGGAGACAGGAAAGATGAAAAGATTATACAGCAGGAACCATCAATTAATCCACCAGTTACTAATATTTTTGGATATGGAACGGAGCACAAATATACATTTTCTCCTCAAAATGTTTTCCTACATTCCAAAACCTTAAATTTCATCTTGATTTTTTTTAATAGGATTTGTTTTAGGTTAACTTTTTTTTTTTCCTCCTTCTGTTTATTGAGATAATAGCTCATATTTAATATTATAAATCCAGACTATAGTAATTATTTCAAATAGGATGTGAATACTTACTGAGTCTCAACAGTGTGTTTTGTACACAGTTTCTGCCCTGAGGAGTCTAGAGTCTGGTTGAGCTCAAGCAAAATAATTTGGAGATTAAATTAAAGGACCTAATAGAAACAGATACCTGGGGATCTGGAAGAATTTGCACCAATATTGTAAATCTCCAGGGTTTGAACTGAAGACTGGACAAAAATAAAATAAAATAAAAAAATTATAAAGAAGCAGATGTAGATTTCTCCAAACTTCTCTCACACTACCACTCTTCCCCCCGCCAAGAATACAGAAAGTGTGCCAGCCCTACTTAGCATTCCACATTTACAGCAAGCACTCTGATTCCTGACAGTCTTCAATTAGCTGTGCTTTTTAACTACCTGCTTGTTGAATTTTTCAGCCTGTTACATTACATTTTCTCTCATGTGGGAAAAATCACTTCTTTATTTTTCATTTCTTTGAAATGTCTTCAAAAACTTTGACCACCTGAAGATAAAGGTGTGATAATGATTAATGTAGTGCTCTGGCTGCTCTGTGCTGCCTATGTAAGTATTACATTCTTACTATGATCACATGATCTGCACATCTGGTTTCAGTAACTACAGGTTGGTTCAGCCTCTTCAAGGCAACAACTTTTTTTTTTTTTTTTTAAATACAGATTGATTAAATCCTGACATTGACTATCAGGTTTTCTACACTACAAAGAAACAGTATTAATAATCAAAACAGGAACTAAAAGTGAAATATTTTGGTTGATACTTTTTCCCAGAAAATATAGTTACATGTAATATTGTCCTGGTTTCAGGTAGGACAGAGTTAATTTTCCTCCCAGTAGCTGGCAGGGTGCTATGTTTTGGATTAGGATGAGAAGAGCGCTGATAACATGCTGATGTTTTAATTGCTGTAGAGCAGTGCTTACACCAAGCCAAGGACTTTTCAGCTTCTCGCTCTGTCCTGCTAGCGAGCAGGCTAGGGATGCAGCAGGAGCTGGGAGGGGACAGAGCCAGGACAGCTGACCCAAACTGGCCAAAGGGGTATTCCATACCATCTGACGTCATGCTGAACAATATATAGGGGTGGCTAGCCGGGGTGGAGGGGGGGGCCGGCTGCTCGGGGATAGGCTGGGCATCGGTCGACGGGTGGTGAACAATTGCATTGTGCATCACTTATTTCGTACACATTATTACTATTAATACTATTATTATTATTATTATTATTATTGTTGGTATTCTTTTCCCTGTCTTAATAAACTGTCTTTATCTCAACTCACAGACTTCGCTTTCCCGTTTCTCTCCCCCATCCTGGAGAGGGAGGGGGGAGGGTGAGCGACCGGCTGTGTGGTGTTTGGCTGCCAGCCGGGCTAAACCACAACAGTCCATTTGGCGCCCAACGTGGGGCTCGAAGGGTTGAGATATCGACAGATTTGACCAGAGTGTGTTAAACTAAAATTGGTATAAGTATTTGACCTGCTTAATAGTTGCTAGTCACAATGTTGATTGCCTTAATCTCAAGTCTGCTGTGCCTGTTTCCCAAATTGAGTTTTATAGCAAGTTACTTTCTGTATGTGCTCCCTGTCGTGCTGTTTATCCTTTCCGGGCCCTGGTTTAAGATTGTTATGGTACTGTGTGGTGTAGCGATGGCTTATGAAATGATGAGGTATCTGGTCATGACTCTAACCTGGTATTTGTACTCAGCACTGTCGTCGACTCTATACTTCGGAAACCATATCTCAGAAACTATTAGCAATTACACCTATTGCCTTTTTTCATCAGGGAGTCAATCTGTGGAGGGGACAGGGGAAGATATTTTTTCCTACCTGTTCACTCTCCCTTCCTCCTTCACCACCCTCTTATCCCCCGAGCTAATTCGTCAACTGGAGAGCCAAGGAGTGATCAGCAAGACCCATTCACCTTTTAATAGTCCCATATGGCCAGTGCAAAAGTCTAATGGTGAGTGGAGACTAACAGTGGACTATTGTGGCCTGAACGAAGTCACGCCACCACTGAGTGCTGCAGTGCCGGATATGCTGGAACTCCAGTACGAACTGGAGTCAAAGGCAGCCAAGTGGTATGCCACAATTGATATTGCTAATGCATTTTTCTCCATCCCTCTAGCAGCAGAGTGCAGGCCACAGTTTGCTTTCACTTGGAGGGGAGTCCAATATACCTGGAATCGGCTGCCCCAGGGGTGGAAACATAGCCCTACCATTTGCCATGGACTGATCCAGTCTGCGCTAGAGCAGGGGGAGGCTCCTGAACACCTGCAGTACATCGATGACATCATTGTGTGGGGTGACACTGCAGAGGAAGTTTTCGAGAAAGGGAAGAAAATAGTCCAAATCCTTCTGAAGGCCGGTTTTGCCATAAAACAAAATAAAGTTAAAGGACCTGCACGAGAGATCCAGTTTTTAGGAATAAAATGGCAAGATGGACGTCGTCAAATCCCAATGGATGTGATCAACAAAATAACAGCTATGTCTCCACCAACTAGCAAAAAGGTAACACAAACTTTCCTAGGTGTCGTGGGGTTTTGGAGAATGCATATTCCAAATTACAGTCTGATTGTAAACCCGCTCTACCAAGTAACCCGTAAGAAGAATGCTTTTGAATGGGGCCCTGAGCAACGACAAGCCTTTGAACAAATTAAACAGGAAATAGTTCATGCAGTAGCCCTTGGGCCAGTCCGAACAGGACCAGATGTAAAGAATGTGCTCTACACCGCAGCCGGGGAGAATGGTCCCACCTGGAGCCTCTGGCAGAAAGAACCTGGGGAAACTCGAGGTCGACCCCTGGGGTTTTGGAGTCGGGGATACAGAGGATCTGAGGCCCGCTATACTCCAACCGAAAAGGAGATATTGGCAGCATAGGAGGGAGTTCGATCTGCTTCAGAAGTGGTCGGTACTGAAGCGCAGCTCCTCCTGGCACCCCGACTGCCGGTACTGGGTTGGATGTTCAAAGGAAGGGTCCCCTCTACACATCATGCAACTGATGCTACATGGAGCAAATGGGTTGCACTGATTACTCAGCGGGCTCGAATAGGAAACCCCAGTCGCCCAGGAATCTTGGAAGTGATTATGGACTGGCCAGAAGGCAAGTACTTTGGGATATCATCAGAGGAGGAGGTGGTCCGTGCTGAAGAAGCCCCAGTGTACAACAAGCTACCAGAAAATGAGAAGAAATATGCCCTGTTCACTGATGGGTCCTGTCGTATTGTGGGAAAGCATCGGAGATGGAAAGCTGCTGTATGGAGTCCTACACGACGAGTTGCAGAAGCTGCTGAGGGAGAAGGTGAATCGAGTCAGTTTGCAGAAGTGAAAGCCGTTCAGCTGGCCTTAGATATTGCTGAACGAGAAAAGTGGCCAGTTCTCTATCTCTATACTGATTCATGGATGGTAGCAAATGCCCTGTGGGGGTGGTTACAGCAATGGAAGCAGAACAACTGGGAACGCCGGGGCAAACCCATCTGGGCTGCTGCATTGTGGCAAGATATTGCTGCCCGGGTAGAGAACCTGGTTGTAAAGGTACGCCATGTAGATGCTCATGTGCCCAAGAATCGGGCTACTGAAGAACATCAAAACAACCAGCAGGTGGATCAGGCTGCTAAGATTGAAGTGGCTCAGGTGGACCTGGACTGGCAACATAAAGGTGAATTATTTATAGCCCGATGGGCCCA
Organism: Cygnus olor; assembly: GCF_009769625.2. Taxonomy (NCBI): domain Eukaryota; kingdom Metazoa; phylum Chordata; class Aves; order Anseriformes; family Anatidae; genus Cygnus; species Cygnus olor. Next base: position 150,478,707 of record NC_049169.1, on the reverse strand, counting down.
TGACACCTCAGGCCATCAAGGTAGAGATGCAACATACAGATGGGCTCGTGACCGAGGGGTGGACCTGACCATGGACACTATAGCACAGGTTATTCATGATTGTGAAACATGTGCTGCAATTAAACAAGCCAAACGGTCAAAGCCTCTCTGGTATGGAGGACGATGGCTGAAATACAAATATGGAGAGGCCTGGCAGATTGATTACATCACACTCCCCCAAACCCGCAACGGCAAGCGCCACATACTTACAATGGTGGAAGCAACCACCGGATGGCTGGAAACATATCCTGTGCCCCATGCCACCGCCCGGAACACTATCCTGGGCCTTGAAAAGCAAGTCCTATGGCAACATGGCACCCCAGAAAGAATTGAGTCAGACAATGGGACTCATTTCCGAAACAACCTTATAGACACTTGGGCCAAAGAACATGGTATTGAGTGGGTGTATCACATCCCCTATCATGCACCAGCCTACGGGAAAGTTGAACGATACAATGGACTGTTAAAGACTACACTGAAAGCAATGGGTGCTGGGACATTCAAAAACTGGGAAACACATTTGGCAAAGGCCACCTGGTTAGTCAATACTAGAGGATCTGCCAACCGAGCTGGACCTGCCCAATCAAACCTGTTACACACTGGAGAAGGGGATAAAGTTCCTGTAGTGCACGTAAGAAACATGCTGGGTAAGACAGTCTGGGCTACTCCTGCCTCAGGAAAAGGCAAGCCCATTCGTGGGATTGCTTTTGCCCAGGGACCTGGATGCACTTGGTGGGTAATGCAAAAGAATGGGGAGGTTCGGTGTGTACCTCAAGGGGACCTAATATTGGGTGAGAATAGCCCATGAGTTGAATTGTAGTATGTTAATTATCATATAACACTGTATGTCATCACTACCATGGTTGCTATATATCATAGATGAAAATGGTGATTAATTAGAAGGTATTGGAAAGAGTGAAACCTGAGAATGCCTTAAATGGTATGGAATAAGGGGTGGATATCTGTCCTGGTTTCAGGTAGGACAGAGTTAATTTTCCTCCTAGTAGCTGGCAGGGTGCTATGTTTTGGATTAGGATGAGAAGAGCGCTGATAACATGCTGATGTTTTAATTGTTGCAGAGCAGTGCTTACACCAAGCCAAGGACTTTTCAGCTTCTCGCTCTGTCCTGCTAGCGAGCAGGCTAGGGATGCAGCAGGAGCTGGGAGGGGACAGAGCCAGGACAGCTGACCCAAACTGGCCAAAGGGGTATTCCATACCATCTGACGTCATGCTGAACAATATATAGGGGTGGCTAGCCGGGGTGGAGGGGGGGGCCGGCTGCTCGGGGATAGGCTGGGCATCGGTCAACGGGTGGTGAACAATTGCATTGTGCATCACTTATTTCGTACACATTATTACTATTAATACTATTATTATTATTATTATTGTTATTGTTATTGTTATTCTTTTCCCTGTCTTAATAAACTGTCTTTATCGCAACTCACAGACTTCACTTTCCCGTTTCTCTCCCCCATCCCGGAGAGGAAAGGGGGAGGGTGAGCGAACGGCTGTGTGGTGTTTGGCTGCCAGCTGGGCTAAACCACAACAAATATTAAAACAAAACAAGAAAGCAAGCAATATCTACAAATCAGAAGACTCAAACTGATTATCTTACTGAAAAATACTCTAGGGATGTGTTTGTTTGTTTGTTTGTTTGTAGGAACAGAAGTACAACTGAAAAAAGGAAATAACATTTCACAGATGTATTTATTAACTTCATATTCTTACGCAGAGAATTGAGGTATGCCCTTGAATAACTGCTCACCATCCTGGTGATATATAACTCTTATTTGATATACACATATTTGCTATTATACTAATAGAATGTAACAGAACATTAATTTAAGCATCGTCTAAATTCTCTGTGTAGAATATTTGAGGGGGCAAGGACAATTTACAGAGAAAATATGGAAGCAAAAATGCTGTACATTTTTTTTTTCCCACAGTGTGAAAGATTTCTGGGCCAAACTAATCACAATAACATGTCTTTCTTTTCCAAGAACTTAAAATAGATAGATAAATAGACAGAGAGTTGATTTTCTATGCAGAACATGCTTGAGTGAATGAGGAGTAAATAATTACATCTTTTTATTAAAAAAAAAAAAAAGTAATTGCAGTGAATGCAGTAAGTGATGCTTATATATGCAATTTTTTCTTTCTCCTTCTCTAGCATCATACACATAATTTACTCTAAAACAGAGTTTATAAATTTAGAATAAAGTCTGTGGAACAATGGAGTACATGGGAGCGGGTATATTAACTCTGCTTCTATGTATCAATTTTAGACTAGCATTCAAAAAGCAGAAAAATATCAAGAATTCAATTCTATATGTGGGAATTTGAGTCTCAGAACAGGGACAAGTAATTTGCCTGAGATCAGTTTGTAATCCAATAGTCAAATGGCAAGTCACACTCAGGTCTCTCCAGACTTCTCTATGGGTGTATCTCTTGGATTATTAAGTAGACTGTAGAATCAGCTGCTGCCAATTAGTGACGTCTAAGGACTGATCTGTCACCTGATTCCTATTTAGGAAAAGAACATGTCACATGGCTTTGTAGAACTGACTAATGAAAATCTATATACAAGTAGCTGCACAAGATGCCTTGTGTTTTGCTGCAATTGCTTAAATGACTGCATTCTTGAAAACATTAACTGAATAGTTATGAAAACAAACAAAAACCAACCAACAACAACAACAAAAAAAGATGACTAGCACAAGAAACTATGTTGATGTATTTCTAGTCTATTTCTTATAAGTTATTTACAAAACCCTACATAGTGGTTAAACCTGTCCTCATACAAATTCATTATATACAAATTAAATTGTACTGCACAACAGAGATTTTACAATGCAGTATTTTTCATGGGTTTTGAGCAAAAAGTATGTGCTGAGATATAGCTATGTAGGCCTGAAGTTTTATAAGTGCCATCTGAAGCACCTGCGTGACAGAACAGAGAGTTTATTACTATTTTACACATGCTTGCAAATCACAGTAGGCATATTCATTCTTTGTGCTGGGAAATCAGTGCCACTAAGTGATAACCCAATAGCTTCATTCATCCTTGTCAGTTTATAAATTTGTTTAACACCATTTCCAAGATCTTCACACATTATGCAAAAAAATAATTCTGGATCAAAGTAATAGGACAATTGTTGTTTAAACATAGTAGATTTATACAAGGATTTTTTTTTTTTAATTTTTTTTTTTTTTTTTGGCAATGTGTTTAACAAATCATTTGGATGAAATTCTTCTTACAGTTAACCCTCTGCAACTCCAATTCTACTGACGTCAGCTGAATTGACTTACCAGAATTGGCTGTTAGAGTCAGGCTCACACCTTGTTAAAATCTGTTTACACCTTTTTATGTATTACCATGAAATTGCCACTAGAACTCTGCAGCAGTGTAATTTATAAGCTGAAATGTCATAAAAGAGAAGTATAACAGTTAAAGCAACTAAAAGAAGTCAGTATGAATATTTGAATGGAAAAGAGACCTGTTCTTAATTTAATTACACTCCCTTCCCAAAGATCATTATGCACCTGACCAATATAGACTCCATTATATTTGTGTGTTTGTGAGGAGGTCAAGGAGTGTCTGAAACTGAGGAGGTCTAAGTGAATGTAATGGTGTTTAATTACGCCACTTTTCAGAGTCTCAGCAGAATTTTGTGCTATTTTTGATTTGTCTAATGTACAAGGTATAAAGTGCAGATGTGTTTACATTTTCATTGAAGTGTTACTTTATGTAGCAAAAAGGATTATTTTTTGCTATTTTACATACTGATTACTCAGATTTATGATAACCAAGCCACCCATGTTCTCAACCCTTGTTCTTCCTTCAGTTGTCACATGGCACACTTGTTCAGCAGCCTGGAAAATCCACTGTCATGGGTTATACAAGGCAAATGTTAACAGGGATAACCACAGGTTTTAAGGTAACCAGAAGTATTTGGAATATAAAATGGAATCATTTCAATGGAACAGCATTTCTTGAATTCTCTACTTGGCTTCTTTGTATTGTGTGGCTATGAAAAGGCTGCAGAAGAGCAGTGCTGGAGACCTCTGCTATTTTTACCTGCAGTGAACAGAACATTGACCTTTGCTTTTAAGAGAATGTCATTTCTGTGATGTGTTGCTAGCTACTATTGCACATCTCCAAGGTGACTTTTAATACGAATCCTCACAGAGCATCGTTATATGCAGAAAACAGCAGCTCCTTACAAGAAAGAGATGGTTAATGACTGGGGCAGTATTTTCTCAGTTGACTGGGTTTGAGGGGGGGATGGGGGGCGGGGAAGAGGGCTAGACTACATACCATCATTTCTAACCTACAGTCCTAAAATGAAGAATCTTCTGTAGTAGAACTCATGGCACACCTGAATCTCCTTAGCAGAAACACTTTTCTCTCTTATTTTTGTACTCAGGACATAAAGTGAAATGTAAACTAATCAAACCTTGTAGTAGCTGAACTGGGAAGTCTGAGGTCTAATTTAGGTCAGGGATAAGGATTCATCACCTCTGAGTTCTTCAGTTCAGCAAATTCTGAACTTTTGATTCAGATGCAATTGTAGTCAAGTTTATGTCTTTCTTTGATAAATGTATAATAGCTGAAACCAGTAGGTAATATCTGTTTTTATTTTATTTTATTTGTTATTTTGTATTCTGGGGGTTGTTTTTAACACTTCAGAAATAGAAGTTACACCTGAAGTGTATGCATTTCACTTGGACATAATACTGAAAAAAATAAGCACTATAAAAAATAATATGCTGTTAGGGTTGGATCACCTATATTTTTGTATTTGTCTTTTCTTCTATTTCCAGGGCATTAGGGTTTTGTATTTTCTAATACTGTGAAGCATTTTCACAGTGGTATACCAATATAAACTACACTAAATCCAGTTTCTGGCAGGTCACAAGCAGTCTTCGCTAAGGCTCAGTAGTGAGGACAGTTTTGTTTAATATGTTTATCAATTATATTGATAAAGAGATCGATTGCACCCTCAGTAAGTTTGCAGATGATACCAATTTGGGTGGAAGTATTGATCTGCTTGAGGGTAGTAAGTCTTTGCAGAAAGATCTGGAAAGGCTAGGTTGATGGGCCATGTCTAATCATGTGGCATTCAACAAGGGTAAATGCTGGGTTCTGAGATTGGGTTACAACTACCCTATGCAGTGGTATAGGCTTGGGGAAGAGAGGCTGGAAAATTGCTTTGCAGAAAAGGACCTGGGGATGCTAGTTGACAACCAGCTGAATATGAGTCAGCATTGCACACACATGGCCAAGGCAGCCAATGGTATTTTTGCTTATATCAGAAATACTGTGGCCAGCAGGACTAGGGAAGGGATTGTCATTTTGTAAGTGGCATTGGTGAGACTGCACCTCAAGTACTGTTTTGGGCCCCTCACTACAAGAAGGATATCGAGTTGCTTAAGCATGTGCAGAGTAGAGCTAGGAAGCTAATGAAGGGACTAGAAAACAATGCTTATAAGGAGTGGCTGATGGAACTGTGTTTTAGTCTGGAGAAAAGAAGGCTAAGGGGAGACCTCATCAATCAACAACTACATGAAAGGAGGTTGCAGCCAGGATGGTGTGTGTCTCTTTCCTCCAGTGGCAAGTGATAGGATGCTAGGCAATGACCTCAAGTTGCACCAGGGCAGGTTTAGATTAGATATCTGGAAGAATTTATTCATAGTAAGGGTGGCTAGGCTTTGGAATGGGCTCCCTAGAGAGGTGGTGGAGTCTCTGTTCTTGGACGTGTTTAAGGGATATGTGGATATGGTGTTTCAGGACATGGGTTAGCAGTGGACTTCTAGTCTTAAGTGAATGGTTGGATTTGATGATCTTTGTCCTGGTTTCAGTTAGGACAGAGTTAATTTTCCTCCCAGTAGCTGGCAGGGTGCTATGTTTTGGATTAGAATGAGAAGAGCGCTGATAACATGCTGATGTTTTAATTGTTGTAGAGCAGTGCTTACACCAAGCCAAGGACTTTTCAGCCTCTCTCTGTCCTGCTAGCGAGCAGGCTAGGGATGCAGCAGAAGCTGGGAGGGGACAGACCCAGGACAGCTGACCCAAACTGGCCAAAGGGGTATTCCATACCATCTGACGTCATGCTGAACAATATATAGGGGTGGCTAGCCGGGGTGGAGGGGTGGCCGGCTGCTCGGGGATAGGCTGGGCATCGGTCAACGGGTGGTGAGCAATTGCATTGTGCATCACTTATTTCGTACACATTATTACTATTAATACTATTATTATTATTACTATTGTTGTTATTCTTTTCCCTGTCTTAATAAACTGTCTTTATCTCAACTCACAGGCTTCACTTTCCCGTTTCTCTCCCCCATCCCGGAGAGGGAGGGGGGAGGGTGAGCGAACGGCTGTGTGGTGTTTGACTGCCAGCCGGGCTAAACCACAACAATCTTAAAGGTCTCTTCCAACTTCAATGTTTCAATGATTCTACATTCCAGGTGATGTGAGGCAGAAGAATGCAATTAGGCAGTTAGTAGGAAGAGGAAGTTCTGCTGGAGCAAGTAAACAGGAGAGAGAGACTCAGTAACCTTAAGTAAACAGGCTTCTCACTTCACTAGAATACTAAACTCTTTTCTCCACTGCCACTGTTTACTAACCTCCAACACTAGACCCTGCTTTTTTGAATTATAAAGAGAAAATATTGGTGCATTAAAAGGACACTCACAGGAAATGGCTTATTGAGACATTATCAGAGAATCTTGAAAACAACAAGGAAAAAAAAAAAAGTAGTAATTCATGTTTATCTCTATCAGTACGTTCCAAAATAAATAAAGTAATTGCAGCAAGGAGACAAACAAGAAACCGAGGAAGGTGATAAACTACTGCTAACCATTTTTTTTTTCTCTGTATTTTGCTCTACTACTCCCTTCATTAGTTTACGGGTACTTTGAGAGGAGTGGACAACGAAGGAAAATCAAAAGAACCCCAAATCTAAACAAATATCTGAAGAACGAAAGGAGATCACTGAGGGAAAACTATGACCTCAGATGTTTACAGTGAACTCGTAAACTTTGTAGCAGTGACCTAGCCTAGTACTGTAAGTATACTTAGCCATGCAAGGGTAGTAGATTTCAGGAAAATAAGTAAAGAATTAAAATATTTATAACATGAAAAGAAGGTAAAAATGTATTTACAATGACCAGATGTGGAGAATAGTCAGACTAGTTAGTGTCACTAATAAACACTGGCCTTAGGCAAAGGGGAGCTGAGAGGTTTGTTCTTGTTTCTCGCTTATACAAACTTTGTGGATGGAAGTTCTCAGGCATGGTATGAAAGATTGCCAAAGGACGGAGTATTGTGTTGGCAGGTAGGACCTGTTTTGGCAGCAGAACAGAATTTTGAAGGCCATGGTGCCTGGAGTGAAACCTTTTGCTTTGTTATTTGTAAAATGAGTATTAAAGCTAACATACCTGAATACAATAATGAGCTTAATGAAGTACATGCTAAATATATATGACTATAGTACACAACTCTTCACCCAAATCATGCTAAACATCACCCCAGGGGGGTGATTTCCTGGGGGGGAACAGATAAGGTTAGGATATAAAAGAGTGTTAGGAGTTAGTGTTAAAAGTTAGTGTTAGGGGAAGGAAAAAACAAAAACAAAAAGAAAAACAAACAAACAAACAAAAAGAGAACAGTTTGAGGAAAAAAAGAAGAGCAAGGGAGAGAAAGACCTGGAAACCTAGAAGAGGCAGGCCCCCATGCTCCTTCTCCTCCACCAAGATAGGGATGACTTCTCGGTAAGCTCTGTAGCTTCATCTTTTGGTGAGGAATACCTGGGATAGCATTTTGCTAGCACTATTATCATATATTAGCACAATTGCACTAAGTGTGTTTATCAACAGCAATTCCAAATCTGTTATATCTGTCACCCTATTAAATACTTTTCAACAGTGAAACTGTTTCAGTAAGAGTCCTTAGCAGGGCCCTCAAACAGGCAAATGTTTGACTCTGATGAGTCCCTTTTAACACAACACCACAGAATAACTGGAATTTTATAGCAGAAAAAGTAAGGGGAAGTATCTGGAATGTGAATAATATTAATGTTTGCCATGAAAGAGACAGTATGTTTATTTGACTTATTTTCCTTTCTTTCTTGTATATATGAAATCTAATCTTACTATTATTATTATTTTAAGAATTTTGGAATGGACTTAGGTTCAGTTCCTTTGTAATGGTCTTAGGTTTAGTTGCTACTTGACCAATTACTTGAAAGCTTCTTCATTAACAGGCAAGCAAAAGTTAGGATAGAAGGGAAAATATTGTGGCACAGTTATCTACAATAAATATAAATTGATTATTTTTCTATTAATGTTTGTAAAGTACCTCAGCTTCACAATTTTAAAGAGAGTGAAAGAAATATTTCATTTAACCTTATAGGGGTTTAAATGCTGGTTAAGTTAAAAGTTAGGGTTACCATTTCCCTTAATGCTCATTTCCTTTGACTGACAACCCTTTGGGAAACACTGAACAGTCCTAAGGCTTTTAAACGATGAAAATAAGGTGTGGATTTTTTATATCTTTGGTTTTGTCTTTTGCATTACATTACAAAGTACTTTTTTGTTTGTTTGTTTGTTTGTTTTAATTTGTTAATACAGAAATAACATAAGAAAGGAACAAAAACCAAGAAGTCTACAGAAGGAAATGAGCATGCTGGAGATGGAAGAAGAGAATCTATTCAATTTTCAAGCAATAAGGATAGTTTTAACTGCAAGACTTCTTCTATAATCAACAGATTTATTCCTTGTTCCTTTGAGAATAAAAATCTCCGTGTACCAGTGAAAGTCACACCAATATAATTTGCAGAGCTTGGTCCTTGATGGACACATTAACCTGAGTAGTTAGGAGCATTTTGTTCATAGCCAAACATTCTAATTTTCCTATCAACCATAAGCGTAATGTTCATATGCGCTGACTCTTGTGAACAGTTGGTGCTTTCCAGACACTAGGAGGAACTGACAGCTTAGGACTCCCTTTTGACATCAGTAAGATAGTAAGATCAGGGTTAGTCAGTACTCGGGGTACTCAGCCTCCTGACCTGGAAGCCCTAGACAGGGAGCAGAATAACCCCACAATGATTCAGGTGGAAACAGTTAAGAGACCTGCTACTCCACCTGTACTGTCACAGGTCCATGGGGCCAGATAGGATCTACCTGAGGGTGCTGAGAGAGCTGGTGGACATGAATGCCAAGCTGCTTGCCATAATCTATCAGCAGTCATGGTCATCCGGAGAGGTCCCGGATGTCTGGAGACTTGCCAATGTGATGCCCATCTATAAGAAGGGTCGTAAGGAGGAGCCAGGGAACTACAGGTCTGTCAGCCTGACCTTGGTGCCAGGAAAGGTGATGGAACAGATCATCTTGAGTGCAATCACACAGCATGTGAAAGAAAACCAGAGAATCAGGCCCAGCAAGTGTGGGTTCGTGAAAGGAAGGTCCTGCCTAACCAACCTCCACTCCTTCCATGACCAGGTGCCTGCCTGGTGGATGAGGGAAATGCTGTTGACATACTCTACCTAGACTTCAGCAAAGCCTTTGACACGGTTTCCCATAGTATTCTCCTGGAGTAGCTGTCAGCCCATGGCTTGGACAGGTACACTCTTTGCTGGGTTAAGAACTGGCTGGATGGCTGTGCCCTGAGAGTAGTGATGAATGGAGATAAATCCAGCTGGTCACGAGTGGTGTTCCCCAGGAGTCTGTGTTGGGTTCCATCCTCTTTAATGTCTTTATTGATGATTCAGATGAGGGAATTGAGTGCACCCTCAGTAAGTTTGCAGATGACACCAAGTTGGGGGGAAGCATCTATCTGCCAGAGCATAGGAAGGCTCTGCAGAGTGACCTGGACATGATGAGTCGATGGGCAGAGGCCAAGGGGATGAGGTTCAACATGGCTAAATGCTGGGTCCTGCACTTTGATCACAACAACCCAATGCAACGCTACAGGCTTGGGGCAGAGTGTTCTAGAAAGCTCTGCAGAGGAAAAGGATCTGGGGATGCTGACTGATGCTTGCCTGGACATGAACAGGCAGTGAGTCCAAGTGATCAAGAAGGCCAATGGCATCCTGGCTCGTGTCAGGCATAGTGTAGCCAGCAGGACCAGGGAGGTGATCATCCCCTTGTATTTTGCTCTGGTGAGGCCGCACCTTGAGTACTGTGTTCAATTTTGGGCCCCCCACTACAAGAAGGACATTGAGGTACTAGAGCATGTCCAGCTACAAAGCTGGTGAAGGGTCTGGAACACAGGTCTTATGAGGAGAGACTTAGGGAACTGGGGTTGTTTAGTCTGGAGAAGGGGAGGCTCAGGGGAGACCTTATTGCTCTCTACAACTACGTGAAAGGAAGTTGTGGGGAGCTTGAAGTCAGCCTCTTCTCACAGATAAGTAGCAATAGGACTAGAAGGAATGGCCTCAAGTTGCACCAGGTGAGGTTTAGGTTGGAAATTAGGATAAATTTATTCTTAGAAAGATTAGTCAGGTATTGGAACGGGTTGCCTAGGGAGGTGGTGGAGTCACTGTCCCTGAGGGTGTTTAACAAATGGTTGGACCTGGTGCTTAGGGACATGGTTTAATGCGTAATATTGGTGGTAGAGGGATGGTTGGACCAGATGATCTTGAAGGTCTTCTCCAACCTTTATGGTTCTATAATTCTATGATCTCTTCTGGATAACTCCTGCTAGTACTCAGAGTTTCTGTTAGTTCCTTCAAGTGGTTTTTGGCTGCTGTCTGTCAAACTGTCAGAGTGTGCATGCTTGATAATTGCCATCCTGCAGATAGTCCTGTCTTCCCCCCACCAAAAAATAAAATTAAAAAAAAAAAAATCTGTCTTTTAAATATGATAGAAAGAGATTTAAAAATTTGAAAAAAATCTTTGAAGAAGTAGTTTTCTTTAGCTTTGGAATGGTAATGGATGCTATTTTAGTCCCGAATGACCCTGCTTTAGCTTACCTTAGTGTAAAAGTAAAAAGGACCTGTGGAAAAAAAAAAAAAAAAAAAAAAATACTCTAGCTTAGACAACTTACCCCAAATAATTGTAAAGTAGGTAGTTTATATATGTATAGCAAATTAGCCATGAAAACTAAAAAATTCATTTTGTCTAATGTTCATTGTTTTTTGATAACCCTTTAGGTAGAATAAATGCTCTTGAAATGAAGAACTCTTTTGCAGTTCTGTGTTTGCACAAAACAGGAATTTAACTAAAAATTGGTGTCAAGATAATGCAAATATAAGTTCAGTACTTAATGTTGTCTGTTATATTTACTCTGTGAATACTGAAATTAATCAGTGCCTTTAGCTCAGAACTTCTGAGAGAAGTTAAATTTTGCTGCATTTAGAAAATGGGAGGTTGAATATGAGAAAGAGAGGAAAAAAAAATTTAACTTCTGTTGAGCTGTGGAAAGAGGGGAACTACTGTTAAGATGTTCCCAATAGCCTAAACACCTTTTCTTGATGGTTCATGACTTTGTAGACCTCTAATACAGAAGAAACAAGCAGAAATAAAATTTAAAAAAGGGATAATGTATGTTTTGCTGTCTTTTGGTATCTGCTATTTCAATAACTTTCTACAGTGCCTGCTGTCATATCAGACCTGATAGACCATTATCCACACCTCCAGGTGTCTGTGGATAATAAAGAAAATAAATGTAATAGGGAAATTAGCAGTTTCTCTGGCTTCCCTCTAAGGCCACCCAGCTAGGAGGCTATTTAATGCTTAAAAATGCTTATTGTTTCTTTAGGAATCAGCCTAAAACAATGTCTGGGTCATATCACAGGACAGATTGAAGATGCCTCTATTAGTAGTTTCTTAGATCTGCTAAACATAGGGGCTTTGTACTCTACTGCCTTTCACCTAACACTTTTCAGAATCTTTATTTGTAAAGTAATCTGTGAATTTTCTGCATTAGGTTTTCATCTCAGTGTACCTGAAACCTTCAAAAATTTTAAATATTCACTTTGAAAACTTACTTGCAATACATAGCCTAAGAAAATATAAAACACTTCGTGGCTTGTATGTTATGAACCTGCCCACAGTTCAAATACTTTTTTTTTTCTCTTTTATTTATCAATAAAAAATACTTTCAAATATGAAGAAAATCAGTTTTACTGGTATAGAGTCATTATATACATATGTCTTGTTACATCTAACTAGTAGACATGTCAGTTATTAAAGACTAACTAATTCTTGAGACAAATCGTATATGAACAAGTTAAATGAAGTAGTTCTTTGCTGATGCAAAGCTGATCAGAACCCTGATGCTGTTTTAGTTTCTCAAGCAAAAGGAAAAAAATCTCTTCTGTACTTCACAACAGTAATGTGAGGGTTATAGTTTTTTATTGACATCAAATTGTCAGATATTACAGGTAAGGAAGACAAATAGTTCTCAGGACTCAATTAGCCTTGCAGTTAGGTAAATGTCTTGTCACAAATTATTCTTCAGTATTTAGAGCATTCCTGTCTGCTATTCCTATCCAATCATTTTACCAGGACAAAAACAAAACAAAACAACAACAACAACAACAACAACAACAACAACAACAACAACAAATAAAAAATAAAAACACTTATTAATCTTATAGGCAATGGAACCAAACACTTATTTTTCCTATCTAACCTGCCTTTTCGTTACATCATGGCTTCTTTTTCTAATTTCTTTCTGCAGGGTAGCCTAAAGCTTAAGATACCATGCAGATGCCCCATACACCCCTTTTAAATTCAGCTCCAAATCTCAGGCTCTGCATTTTGTTACCAAACCAAGATGCAGTTTTTTCATATACTACGGTTGTTGAAAGGCTAGCCCTTGAGAAAATGTATTGTCCCATTACTTCTGGTGTCTGTTTTTGTGCTTTAGAGAAAATCTTGGTTACTTTGTAGCAGTTTCACTGAAATATTTATCTTGAGATATTATCTGTAGAGAAACTTCAGGATGTAGCTTTCTCCATTTCATAGAATCACAGAATCACAGAATAGTTGATGTTGGAAGGGACCTCTGGAGGTCATCTGGTCCAACACCCTGCTCAAGCAAAAGGAAGGACACCTAGAGCAGGTGGTCCAGGACCGTGTCCAGCTGGCTTTTAAAGATTTCCAAGAAGAGAGATTCTACAACCTCTCTGGGCAAGCTACCACTGCTCAGTCGCTCACACAGTAAAGTGTATCCTGATTCTCAGAGGGAATTTCCTGTGTTCCACTTTGTGCCCATTGCCTCTGGTCCTGGCACTGGGCACCACTGAAGAGAACACGTGTCCATCTTCTTTGCGCCCTCCTGTCAGGTATTTATAGACTTTCATGAAATGCCCCCTGAATCTTCTCTTCTCTAAGCTGAACAGTCCCAACTCACCCAGCCTTTCCTTATCGGAGAGGTGCTCCAATCCCTTGATCATCTTGGTGACCCTACATTGGACTCTAAAGTTTGTCAATGTCTCTCTTGTACTGGGGGGTCCACAGCTGGACACAATACTCCAGGTATGACCTCACCAGATCATTAATGAAGATATTAAACAGGACTGGACCCAGTGTTGACCCCTGGGTTACACTGCTAGTTACTGGCCTCCAATTAGATTTTCCACCACAGATCTCTGGGCCCAGCTTTTCAACCAGTTTTGGATTCACCTCACTGCTCATTCAGCCTGTACTTCAACAGGTTCTCTACGAGGGAACAGTGTCAAAGGCCTTCATACCCCCAGATGTTGTCCCCGGATGTTGTTCCAAAGTATACCCCCCCCCCCCTTTTTTTTTTTTTTTTTTTTTTTCTAAATCAGATTAGACTAAATATGGTCCAATCAATACCTTTTACCTTTGCTAGCTATATGACTAGTTATATTAGAATTGCTGCCTAATATAATGAATTTTCTTAGGTAAAATCAAGAAGAGTTAACAATCTTTATTGTTCAACTTAAAGTAATGTTTAACTTCAGTGTGGCTTTACTGAAACAGTTTGTCATAGCATCCATTAGCCAGACTTCAGAAGAGCTTGAAGGGACTACTCTTACCATTATACTCTTAGTCTTTAAACCTCTTTTACCTGTTTTGTCAGCTGATTTCTAAAGTTTTCTTCAACTTAAAGCAGTAAGAACATCTTTTAACATCAGAATTTACCATCTTAACAAGATTGCATAAATCATGACATTGCCGTAGTTATATTTTATTCTGATATTATTTTGCACTGCATTGCCAACTAAAACAATAGTAGCAAACACCTAAAACATACCACACAGTTTAATTTGTTAATGTCAATTTTAATTTCTAAACCCCTCACTTTTTCTATTGAATTGCTGAGGAACTAAATTATCTCAAATCAATACTATATTTTCAAAAAGTATGGTTCTTTTATCTGCTTAGAAACAATCAATCAATCAAACAAACAAACAACAACAACAAACAACAAGAACAGTTTTAAATCCCACAACGCTCCTAAATCCTCTTTTTTAGATCCCCGTCTCTGCATTTAGACATCTATTAAAGTGAATGATTTTTCTTTGGATAACTTCTTGCTATTCTTTTCAAAATTAGTCCACTACTTATTGTTTATGTATGGAAATTTGATGAAGAAAACGTCTGTCATTGTATACTACTATTCCTTTCTAGCCAGCTTCCCTCCTGTTTTCTGTGGACTCATTCATATGTTGTATTAATCATCTAGATACCTTTGTGGTTACAGAGGTACAGTTCATTGGTGCAAATGCCTGTTAATGGAGTTTCAGCTGATGACCTTTCAGTTACCAAGAAGATAAAATATCTGAAAGTCTCTCTGTGGAGTCCTTTTAGTATATGAATTGCACACCCACAATTACATATTTAGTGCATATTTTTAGTATTGCTTAGCATGTTGAAATTGTTAACAGTAATGTTTTACTAGAGAGTGATTTCACTTTATGAAAATAAACCAAAGGCAAGCCTGAGTTTTATATGAAACAGAGATTAATAGTCCTGAAAAAGGAAGATATTCTAGCAGAAGAATTTTAATAAATCTTTGTAATTCTTTGTAGTTCTTTAGTCAGTTGCAGTGAGTTAGCTGGCTCTTACTTTATGCTTCATGATTTTCATCACAAAAGATGAAAATATGGGAGACATATATACTCCATTTTCACTTGAGGCACTTTTCATTTGACGTATTCACAGTCTTGGGCACATGTTAGGAAGCTATACTTCACGATGCCCCTTGGACAAAGTGCAGCAACATGGCAAGCTTTACTTTCCTTTTGTATGTAAGAAAGTTCATATACACTGTAACAAATATTCATCCACTTGGGAAGTTTCTTCAAAGACAAGGGTCATATTCCTTACCAAGGTGTCACTTGCAGCTTGTTGTAGAATACTTCCAGCACAAACTTGCTCTGCCTTTCATGATGGTATGGTTCTTTCTTTCATTTCTTTGTTTTTATTTTAAATCTCATTGTTGCATTTTTAAAAACTAATAGAGCATATAAGATGGTAATTGTTAAGCTCCTTTTCACTGTTTTTCATTTTTATATTTAACAGAAGATCCCTTCCCTGAAAATATGCGTGCAGACCTAGCCTATAAAAATATGCTTAAATTTAAGTATTGTCTTAATTTTGCTGAAGGTAATGGGAACACTGACATACACAGGTAAGAATGAAGGGAAATGCCATGCAATTTCTTTAAGAGAAGAAATGTAGGCACAGTTATCCCACATGTTGTCCTTGAGTGTAAAGGTGGTTTATGAAGGAAGTTCCTATCTTTAGCCACTCATTTCTCAGCTATGATCCGCCTTCCTCTCAATTTCTCTGACAAAACTCTGTCAAGGCATACTACAAACAACAAATTTCTGGATTTGAATATTATGTTTGACCCACAGATTATTCAATGTTAGGATTACTTTAAACTTGCATTATTTCTATGAACTTTTTGCAGTGTAGCCCCTAAAACTTTATTTATTTATTTATTTATTTATTTATTTGTTTTTCACTATGAATGAAAATGTCAGGGGCATTTCACTTGTACTGCAGGGGCAGGAACAAATGGCTGTGTGTGAGGGACTAGGGTGTGTTATACTGGCTTTGCCACCAAATCAAACATAATCTATCACTCGGTGGAGCAAAGATATAGCATGAAATCTACGTTGACAGCTATGGTTGCAGTTGGTATTTCTTTCTGAGTTTTTATTCTAGATTCATCCACAGGGAGCAAATTTACTTGTTGTGAATTGTTCTAAGTGCCATGTAAAGCCCACTATTCATTGTATCATATGCAACTGCACGTCCACATGCAGATGATACATATATTTTTTAAATATTACACAGATTTCAGATTTTCTTCCATCTCTTTTTGTCTGCATCCATATACCCTACCCTTCTGAATACTCAAGTTTAATGATCAGTGTCTTCTTTTTATCTCATGACAGCACACCAGGACAGTTAACTGTTCAATATGTTGCGGGGTTGGGAAGGGTTGCAATGGGGAAGAAGCTTCATAATGTTTCCATGGGACCATCCAACATCAGACATTAGCAACACCAAAATTCCTTAGTGATATCTTTGCACTAAAAGTTCTTCAACTAAAGGTACTGCTGATGAAAAGAATGTATGCCACTGTTGAAGTGGGATTGGAAACTTTATGACCATATTTTCAAACTGAATTCTGTAAGAGCACGAATTTAACTGAGTGTTTATATTGAGAAGGCAAAACACAATGAAAGTGAAATCAAGGAAGATGTGTTTGTTTTATGGCTGGAATGACAGGTTGAATTATTATTACATTACCATAAAGTATGCTAGGCATAAATCACTTACCTTTATTCATCCTCTAGAACAAAAAAGGTCTTTAAAGAGAACCTGTACAGATAGACAGTCACCTATCTAAAGAAGGGTAACGCAGACAGAAAATAACTGAAGACATAAGTATGTGGTTTACGCATCAGTAAAAGCATTGTCAGAGATATAAATGTATCAGATATTAGCTTTCACAAAGATGTATTTTCATCATTACATATCAGAGCTTTGAGAAATGGCATTTTGAAACCTGAAACAGCACTTTTCACTTTTTCCCTGAGTTTTCATTTAAATATCCTTTAGGTAACCTAATGTTTTGTATTGCAGCCACCTGAGGCTTATGATCATTTATAAGGGAAATGAGGTGAAATTCATTTTTTTGAAGATGGTAGCAAATTGTTAAAATATGTTGAGAGCCACAACTCTGTCTTTTCTAAGCTTATAATACAGCCTTAAGTCACTAATTTTTTCTATTCTTATAATGAAAGTTCAGAAAGCAATTAAACAATGGAAGACATGCTATGAAGTATGGTCACGTATTTCACAAATAATATGTCTGGAGGAAAATGAAGAGGAAAAGAAGCCATACAACAGCTATATTAGCTGTTATAGACTAAACAAGGGACAACATATGGCAAAGATTTTGCTGCTTTTATGACGTGCAGAAGTACTTTATTTCCTAGCTATTTTTATTTTTTAACAAACTTCAAAATCAAAAGCTTAATGAAAAGCCTTACCTTTTCAACATGAAGAAAAGTTGTTGAACAGGAGTTTAAGTAAAACTGAAAAGATCTAGCAGTTGTTTATTTTTATAAAACAGCTTGCTCAACTATTCTAATTCAATGTGTCACATGAATTGCAGTTAAGTAACCATAGCTTATTTTGAAACACAAATTAATTATCTATTACAAGCATGCTATAGCTTATCTCTTTCAAAGTCTCATTAGTATGCAAATGACTCTAATTAGGTCACTGTCAGACAATATTTGTGGAGTCACTTTCCAAGGTTTAATGTGATGGTTTTATTTCCTAAATATTTATAAACAGTTCTCCTAAAATCAGCTTTATTTAATAGGGATCATTCTTAAAGTCTCATTAGTTCAGTGAAATTAATCTTCAATGACAAAGAGGAAAAAAGTTTTTTTTTTTTTTTTTCCTCCAGAAGATGATATCTTTCAATTTCTATGTGTAGTATTAAATTATTAGAGAAACAGTATTATATTTTTAATAGGAATTATACTTAAAAAGTCTTGCCATATAAAACTGGAAATGTTGTGTTTGATCTCTTGTTTTTCACGTCTGCCTTAATAAAGAAGTGAAGACAAGAAACTGAAAGTTTTATGCATCATGAATAAAGGCTAGTGCACTGAAAACTAGGTACTTCAGATAAGAATTATTGTGTGCAGTCATAAATACTTATCCATAGCATTAAAGTACCTTTAGGGTACATTGATGACTTTTTAAAAGTCATGCACAAGAGCTAGGGAAGACAGAATCAAAAACATATTTCTATCAAAGAACAAGAAAGGACCTTGGAAAATAGAATTTTGAAATGGATTTTTTCTTGTCCTTCTGCATGTGCATATGTGTGTAGCAGAGAAAGAGAGAGAATTTTTTTTTACAGTCCCCAAATCCTCTGGGTGTACCCTGATTTGGAATAAAGTTAAATTAATTTTGAATAACATCATGTAAAAGACAATTTTTCACCATCTGTAGAACTCAAATTTAATGCTCTGCATGCATACATTCTAGCTATTCTTCAAACTGATAAAACTGACATCCTGGTACCAGAATTTTTGATTAGAAAGAAATAAGGAAATAAACAAACCTTAACTATAAATTCGCTACTATTATGTGGAGTTTACTTACAGGTCTTATTTCAGATTCATTCTCCAATCAGTTTGGATTTAGTATAATCTGGGAATAAAATACTTATCCATCATATAGCTTGTCTGCATTTTCTACAGAGCTCAAAATAGGATAAGGCCCACAGATAGAGTATGTTTATTGAAGTAGTGCTCAATAGTAATCAATTTCTCTCAACTTTTTAGACAATTTGAGAAAATTTGGTTAAAATGTCCTTCAAAGTAAAGTTTCATGGAGAAACAAAGCATAGAAAATGCTGTTTGAAGGTGAATATTTTTTGAAAGAAAGTTGAAAAACCTTGAATATAACTCATCAATCATTTAAATAATACCATCATGAAAAAAGTTATAGTCAGAAAAAAGATAGTTACAGTTACATCATAATTTATATGATAATGTCTTGTTTTTCAGTAACTTAATTTTATTTTTCTTTTTAAGAATGAGCAGATAAAGAAAACCTACAGGAGCTTCCTGGTAGACAATTAGGTAGTTTTGATCACTCTGGACAAATGGTTACCTTTCCTTACTTTCCCTGTGCCTTGCATTGTACACCATATTAGTGTCATACTGCATACCATACAAAACCTGACCTGGAAGATGAAGGTTGCGGTAAGATGGCCAGCAAAGGCCAAGGGCTGACCAAACCTAACAGTAAAGATTGGAACCACAAGTAGGGAAGAGGCAGCCTTTATTGTTATCAGGGAAGAGAAACATGCATAAACAATCAGCTGTCTTGTCAGAAGAGATGTCAAATGTCATCTAGCACCTATGATAAAAGCACCTTTGCTTTAAAGTGTTTCACAGAGAAGTAGAAAATCCTGGTTTTATTATTTACTGTTTTACTCCAAAGGTCTACTACTTATTATTATGAATGGTGAAAATCTTCTGAATAGCTTGTCACAATCACATAACTGTTGAGTTCTCTCTCTCTCTCTCTCTCTCTCTCTCTCTCTCTCTCTCTGTCTCTCCCTGCTCCTTCCCCCTCTCCCCTCAAAATAAGTAATGCTTGAGTGTTTCATTACCAGATGAATCTGTTCCTTTGAAAATAAAACCAAAGTTTAGGCAGCTAAATGAGAATTTAGCAACGTTGCATTTGTTCCATTTTCTTAAAATAAAATACAATGCGGTCACTATGAATGAACAGTCTGTCATTGAAGTTGTGAGTCCAAAGGGAAGAGCTTAAAGGATTAACACAGAAGGAAATTTAATCTTAAAACCCTTCTTGAAGTCTTACATTAAGTCCCCCTCAAAAAGAGAATGAAATATACAAGCAAAGAAACCATAAATAAGATGTGGACAGCAGAACAACTTTACTTCACTGTTGTCTTTAACTAGACTTTGTCATATTATTTTTGATTTTTGTGCCAGGAAAGAGATTATTATTATTATTATTTTTTAATATCTTACATTACTATTAACTCTGGGATCCAGCATCCCCTGATAATGTGTAGCATATAGAAATATCTGTGTGATACATCTACAAAATCTCTAGAATTACAGGCCAGTCAGTCTCACATCTTTGTCTGGCAAGATCATGAAGCAAATATTCCTGGAAATTATGCTAAGGCACATGGAAAATGAGGTGATTTGTGACAGCTAACATGGCTCCACCAAGAGCAGATCATGCCTGAAAAATCTGGTGGCCTTTTACAATGGGGTTACAACATTGGTGGATAGGGGAAGAGCACTTGACATCATCTACCTGGACTTGTGCAAAGCATTTGACACTGTCTCCCATGATATCCTTGTCTCTACATTGGAGAGACATGGATTTGATGGATGGATCACTTGGTGGGTAAAGAACTGTCTGGATGGTCACACTAAAAGAGTTGCAGTCAATGACTCAATGTCCAAGTTGAGATCAGTGATGAGTGGTGTTCCTCAGGGTTTGGTACTGGGACTGGCACTGTTTAACATCTTTCTTGGTGACATAGAGAGTGAGATCAAGTGCAACCTCAGCAAGTTTGTTGATGATACCAATCTGTGTGGTGTGGTTGACACATTGGGGGGAAGAGATGCCAACTAGAGGGACCTGCAAGGACTTGGGGTGCTGTTTGGTGAGAAACTCAACATGCATCAGGAATGTGCACTTGTAGCCCAGAAAGCCAACCGTGTCCTGGGCTGCATCATAAGAAGCTTGGCTAGCAGGTCGAGGGAGGTAATTCCCCCCCTTTACTCTGCTCTCGTGAGACCCCACCTGGAGAACTGCGTTCAGCTCTGTCAGCCTGTATTGGGTTTAAGTGGCAATGTTTTGGTAGTGGGGGACTGCAGGAATGGCCTCTGTGAGAATCCAGAAAGTGCCCCATGTTAGATAAGGGCCAGTTTCAGCCCTAATAAGTGACATTGTTTGGACCTCTGCGAGAGCAAATTAAGAAAGTGACAAAAACCAAACTAACAAACAAACAAAAAGACTGTTGTGCAACAGCAGCTGTAAGAGTGAGGAGTGAGAAACAGCTCTGCAGACACCAAGGTCAGTGAAGAAGAGTGGGAGGATGTGCTCCAGGCACCAGAGCTGAAGTTCCCCTGCAGCCTGTGGAGAGGCCCTTGGTGGAGCAGGTTGTCCCCATGTGGCCCATGGTGTACCACAGTGGAACAGATTTCTACAGAATCACAGAATCACAGAATCATCTAGGTTGGAAGAGACCTCCAAGATCACCTAGTCCAACCTCTGACCTAACACTAACAAGTCCTCCACTAAACCATATCACTAAGCTCTACATCTAAACTTCTTTGAAAGACCTCCAGGGATGGTGACTCAACCACCTCCCTGGGCAGCCTATTCCAATGCCTAACAACCCTTTCAGTAAAGAAGTTCTTCCTAATATCCAACCTAAACCTCCCCTGGCGCAACTTTAGCCCATTCCCCCTCATCCTGTCACCAGGCACGTGGGAGAATAGACCAACCCCCACCTCCCTACAGCCTCCTTTAAGGTACCTGTAGAGTGCAATAAGGTCGCCCCTGAGCCTCCTCATCTCCAAACTGAACAATCCCAGCTCCCTCAGCCGCTCCTCGTAAGACTTGTTCTCCAGACCCCTCACCAGCTTTGTTGCCCTTCTGTGAACTCGCTCAAGCACCTTGATGTCCTTCTTGTAGTGAGGGGCCCAAAACTGAACACAGTACTCGAGGTGCGGCCTCACCAGAGCCTCATATTCATATATGAGCCTCATTTCATATGGCTCATATTCAGCTGCCTATCAACCAATACTCCCAGGTCCTTCTCTGCCAGGCAGCTTTCTAACCACTCATCTGCCAGCCTGTAGCGCTGCTTGGGGTTGTTGTGCCCCAGGTGCAGGACCCGGCACTTGGCCTTGTTGAACTTCATACAGTTGACCTCAGCGCATCGGTCCAGCCTATCCAGATCCTCCTGCAGAGCCTTCCTACCCTCTAGCAGATCGACACACGCACCTAACTCGGTGTCATGTGCAAACTTACTGAGGGTACCCTCGATCCCCTCATCCAGATCATCGATAAAGATATTAAAGAGAACTGGCCCCAGTACTGAGCCCTGGGGACTCCACTGGTGACTGGCCTCCACCTGGATTTAACTCCATTCACCACGACTCTTTGGGCCCGGCTACCCAGCCAGTTTTTAACCCAATGAAGCGTACGCCAGTCCAAGCCAAGAGCAGCCAGTTTCTCGAGGAGAATGCTGTGGGAAACGGTGTCAACAGCCTTACTGAAGTCAAGGTAGACCACATCCACAGCCTTTCCCTCATCCACCAAGCATGTCACTTTGTCATAGAAGGAGATCAGGTTCGTCAAGCAGGACCTGCTTTTCATAAACCCATGCTGACTGGGGCTGATCGCCTGGTTGCCCTGCAAGTGCCGCGTGATGACACTCAAGATAATCTGCTCCATGAGCTTCCCTGGCACTGAGGTCAAACTAACAGGCCTATAGTTCCCCGGGTCTACCCTCCGGCCCTTCTTGTAGATGGGCGTCACATTTGCTAGCCGCCAGTCGACTGGGACCTCCCCTGATAGCCAGGACTGTCGATAAATGATTTAAAGTGGCTTGGCCAGCTCCTCCGCCAGTTCTCTCAGTACCCTCGGGTGGATCCTATCCAGCCCCATCGACTTGCGTACATCCAAGTGCTGTAGCAGGTCGCCAACCATTTCCTCGTGGGCCACATTCTGCTCCCCATCCCCTTCCACCAGCTCAGGGTACTGGGTACCCAGAGAACAACTGGTTTTGCCGCTAAAGACTGAGGCAAAGAAGGCATTGAGTACCTCAGCCTTTTCCTCATCTTTTGTAACTAAGTTTCCCCCCGCATCCAGTAAAGGATGGAGATTCTCCTTAGTCCTCCTTTTTGTGTTAATGTATTTATAAGAACATTTTCTGTTAGCTTTAACGGCAGAAGCCAGATTGAGCTCCAGATGAGCTTTGGCCTTCCTAATTTTGGCCCTACACATCGTTACAACATCCTTATAATCCTTCTGAGTGGCCTGTCCTCTTTTCCAAAGATCATAAATCCTCTTTGTTTTCCTGTACTGCAGCTCATGGAGAGGAGCCCACGCAGGAACAGGTTATCAGTCAGGAGCTGCAGCCTGTGGGGGATGCATGTTGGACCGGTTTGCTCCTGACAAATGGACCCCATGGCATAGACTCATCCATTTGGAGCAGTTCTTGAAGAGCTGCTGCCTGTGGGAACCCACATAGGATCAGTTCAGGAAGACTGTATCCCATGGGAGGCACCCCACGTTGCAGCAAAGGAAGAGAGTGACTGTGAAAGAGTGGCAGAGACAGTGTTACAAACCGACCACAATTACCATTCCCTGTTCCCCCCAACCACTCAGGGGGAGGAGGTGGAAGAGGGTGAATGGAGAGCAGGTGCATTTAGTTTTCTGTTTGCTTGTTTGTTTCTCACTGTTCTAGCTTTTTAGTAATAGAGAATAAATTACATTAATCTCCCTATTTTGAGTCTCTTTTGCCCATGACAATAACCGTTGAGTAATCTCCCTGTCCTTACCTCAAACCTTGAGCCCTTTTCATTGTATTTTCTCCCCCATTTCCTTTGAGAAGAGGGAATGAGAGAGTGGCTATGGTGGAGATCACCTGCACAGCTGAGTAAAACCACCACAGTCCCCCAACAAAAGAAAGACATTGATGTATTAGCATAAGCCCAGAGGAGAGCCACAAGAATGATCAGAGGGTTGGAACACCTCTCCTGTGAGGACAGACTGAGGGAGTTGGGGACTTGAAAGAAAGCTATAATCTCTACTTCTGTGTCAGAAAATTTACACTGTTTATATTGTTAAAAAAAGTCAATTCAAGGATATAAAACATTTTAATACAAACATAACTCCATATACAAAGGAAGAAAAAAAATCCATAAATAATATAGTCTAAGATAATGATTCATTGTCATTGGAAACAATTAGTTCAAATTATATACACATTGTAGCAAAATTTTAGCTTTATTATTTATTTCCATTTTCAGAGCATCCAAAATCTGTAATCACAGCTGCGACCCTAATTATTCTTTATTGAAATAAATAAATAAATAAATAAATAAATCCTTTCCTCTCACTTCCCCATCCTGTCCTCTCCACTCAAATTTACAAACTGTAAGATTTCAAAAGTGATGAGAATGTTGAGAAGAAATATCACCTAACCCATAGGTGGACTTTATTTGTACAAACCTTTGTGGACTTTTTTCTTAACCTTGTGATGTCTCTAGTTTCAAATCTATAGTCAATTACACATCTATTTCATTGATTATTTGGCTTTTAAATATTCCTACACATTATAAGGTAAAGTTGAAGAAAATTAACTCCAAGCAGATAGTTGACTAACATGGGGTTAACCAATATCACCCTTCATGTTATCATTGCTCATCCATGGTGTCTGTGTGAGAAACAGTAACAGTGTGTTTCTAATCAGTTCTTTAGACACCTATTTTATTCAGAATCATAGAAGCATGGAATCATTTAGGTTGGAAAAAAATGCTTAAAATCATCAAGTCCTGCCATCACCTGATACTACCAAGTTCATCACTAAACCCTGTTCCTAAGCACTACAACCACATGTCTCTTAAAGACCTTCAGGGATGGTGACGCTATCCCTTCCCTGTTCTAATGCCTAGCTACCTTTTTTAAGAACTTCTTCCTGACACATAATCTAAACAACCCTGGGTGCAACTTGAAGTGATTTCCTTATATCCTAACCTTAAAAACAAACTTCCATATTTTCAGAGGATAAGATTGTGTACAAAATCACAGAATCACAGAATGGTTGAGGTTGGAAGGGACCTCCAGAGATCATCTAGTCCAACCTCCCAGCTCAACCAGGGTCACCTAGAGCATGTTATAAAAGATCGCATCCAGGCAGGTTTTGAATATCTCCAAAGAAGGAGACCCTGCAACCTCTCTGGGCAGTCTGTTTCAGTGCTCTGTCACCCAAACTGTACAGAAATTCTTCCTCATATGGCAATGAAACCTCCTGTGGTTCAATTTATGAAACCTCCCGTGGTTCAATTTATACTCATTACCCCTTGTCCTATCACTGTCCACCACTTAGAAGAGTTTGGCCCCATCCTCTTTACATTGTCCCCTCAGGTATTTGTAGAGGTTGGATGGATCCTCCCTCAATCTCCTCTTCTCTGTGCTAAACAGGCCCAGCTCACTTAGTTTTTCCTCATAGGACAAGATGTTCCAATCCCTTAATCATCTTTGTGGCTCTACGTTAGACCCTCTCTAGAAGTTTTACGTCCCTCTTTTACTGGGGAGCCCAGAACTGTGCACAGGTGTGGCCTCACCAGTGCTACGGAAAGGATCACCTCTCTGGACCTGCTGTCCACACTCTTCTTGATGCAGGCTAGGATCCCACTGGCCTTCTTGGCCACAAGGGCACACTGCTGGCTTGTGGTTAACTTGCTGTCCACCACGACCCCCAAGTCCCTCTCCGCAGAGCTGCTCTCTGGCAGGTCAACCCCCAACCGTTACTGGTACTGGTTGTTCCTCCCCAGGTGCAGGACCCTGCAATTGCCCTTGTTGAACCTCATGAGGTTCCTCTCTGTCCAACTCTCCAGCCTGTCCAGGTCCCTCTGAATGGCTGCACAGGCCTCTGGTGTGTCAGTCACTTCGCCAAGCTTTGTATCATCCGCAAACTTGAAGTGGGTGCACTTTGTCCCTTCATCTAGGTCACTGATGAGTAAGTTAGATAGCACTGGACCCAGTACTGACCCCTGGGGGACACCACTAGCCACAGGCCTCCAACTAGACTCGGCACTGTTGAGCACAACGCTCTGAGTTCTTCCATCCAGACAGTTCTCAATCCACCCCACTGTCCACTCATGGATCCCACACTTGTGGGTCTTGCCCATGAGGATGTTATGGGAGACAGTGTTGAAAGCCTTGCTGAAGTCAAGGTAGACAACATCCACTGCTCTCCCCTCATCCATCCAGCTAGCCATCTCATCATGGAAGGTTATCAGGTTGGTAAAACACGACTTCCCCTTGATGAATCCATGTTGACTGCTTCTGATCACCTTCTTTTCCTTCACGTGCTTAGAGATGGCCTCAAGGATGAGCTGCTTCATCACCTTTCCAGGGATAGAGGTGAGGCTGACTGGCCTGTAGTTTCCCGTGTCTTCCTTCTTGCCCTTCTTGAAGACTGGAGTCTTCCAGTCTGAGGACTGTTGGCTTTCTTTTTCTAGAATACTTCCAACTGAGGACTGTTGGCTTTCTTCCAGTCCTCAGGCACCTCTCCCATTCTCCAAGACTTTTCAAAGATGGTAGAGAGTGGCTTAGCAATAGGACCCACAAGTTCCCTCAGCATACTCAGGTGCATCATTGGGGTCCATATGTGCCTATCTTGACTAAATAACCTCTAACCCAATCCTCTTCAACCAGGGGAAAGTCTTCTTGTCTCCAGGTTTTCTCTGTTGTTTCCGGGCTCGGTAGTACATGGGGGCTAGCCTTAGCAGTGAAGACTGAAGCAAAGAAGGCATTCAGTAACTCCGCCTTCTTTGTATCTGCTGTCACCAAGGCACCTGTCTCATTTAGCAGTGCACCCACATTTTCTTTAGTCTTCCTTTTGCTGCTGATGTATTTGAAGAAGCCCTTCTTGCTATCTTTGATGCCTGTTGCTAAATTTAACTGGGACTTGGCCTTCTTCATTGCATCCCTGCGTTGTCTGACAATGTTCCTATACTCCACCTGAGTGGTCTGTCCCTTCTTCCACATTGTGTACGCTTTCTTCTTCTGTTTAAGTTTTTGCAAGAGCTCCTTGCCCACCCACGCAGGTCTCCTGTCCCCCTTGCTCGACTTCTTTCTCATAGGGATGCACTAATCCTGAGCTTGGAGGAAGTGGTGCTTGAATATTAGCCAGCTCGCCTGGACCCCCTTTCCCTCTAGGGCCCCGTCCCAGGGGATTCCTCCAGTTAGGTCCTCCAATTAGGTTTAGCTTATACTTAACACCATTTCCTCCTATTCTCCTTAAATTTTGAGCAATGTTTTGCTTCCAAATTCACTAGCATGCAGGCAGCAATAAATTCAACCTAAATTAATGGGTATATGAAGAGGAAATTATCTCTCCCAAGGACAACAATATACCCCAAAGCAGTAAAGGACCTGTGTTCAACAGTTTTAGTAAATTAAACAGCCTTATTAGAACCATAGAAACTGTGTTATTGTTGAATATGAGTATGTACAACAAAAGCCATCATGGAATGTTATTAATATACAACTCAGGAAAGGTTAATTCCTTCCCAAAACTCAGACAATCTCAGAAATCTTTCAGCCTTAGTGATGCAGTAGAAGCTGTAAACTCTAACACGAACTGTTCTGATTGAGGTATTAATTGTACCATAACTGTGTCTTGAGTATTCCAATAATTTCTTTATTGGAAGACTCTCAATGTCAGAATGACTTTGCAGAAGTTTTAATCTGTAGAGGATTCCGATCTAGGCTGCTGCTGAAATATTCATTGACTGACTACTATAGTAATATGACACATTGTATAGTAGTTGTATAGCAATATATGTCACATTGAATCATTCAAAAGTTAAAAGAGTAGGAGCTCAAATTGACATCCCACATAATTGGAAAAATATGTCTTTTCCCATTACTTTTTTTTTTTTTTTTAAATAACTATATTTTGAAGTATTCTGTAGAAGCCAACAAATTCAAGTTCTATTGAGAACTCCTGAAAGGCATGTGACTATTTGTGTTTTTGTAATGGAGCATTCTTGAAAGATAAGAAAGAATAATATGGAGTTCTTGGAAAACAGACTAGAATTTACAAAACTCTGGAATGAAATTCTTATATAAAAACCTTCCAGGAAAAATAAAAAGGACTTGAAGATGGTAGTTTCAGTGAAATCATCACAAGATGAAAATATCTGGGTAGCATATGTATAAAA
Source organism: Cygnus olor (assembly GCF_009769625.2). Taxonomy (NCBI): domain Eukaryota; kingdom Metazoa; phylum Chordata; class Aves; order Anseriformes; family Anatidae; genus Cygnus; species Cygnus olor. Next base: position 150,450,682 of record NC_049169.1, on the reverse strand, counting down.
ACATGTCATCATAGTTACTTAACCTAATTCCTCAGCCAAGCAGTGTTTTCTAAAATATAAAGTAGCTGTAGATATCACAAAAAAAAAAAAAAAAATGGCAATACATTTGACCAAATCTTTAGCAATGTTCAGCAGGAACTACACCGCCACAGTAACATGGATTTACAGCAACATGGATTTATCAGGATACATGGAGAGCTTTCAAGATTCATACTAGATCTTCCTCTCTCCTCCACTCCTTGTCATCTATGCCATCTGCACTCCAGATGATGTAATTTGGTATCTGTGGCTTTGCAACTCCGCTCTTCATCCTGTTTTGTTCTTGTATATAATAGGTTTTCAGCAGTGGAAGTATCTACACATCCCCTGGAATAGTTCATAATTCATATAAACTATGACTTTTTTTATTTTTCCTAGTGAATATAGCCATAGATATTTTTCATTCTATGGAAAATAAATAAATAAATAAATAAAAAAAAACCTTCCTCAAAGCCTCTCAATTCTTTTAGCCTTTATGATGATGAGATTCAATAAGCTAATTATGAGTGAATGGGGGGGGGGGGGGGGGGGAGGGGAGGGGAGGGGAGGGGGGTGGTGTTGTTTCATGCCTGGATTTGCTAAATTTCATGCTCAATTAGCATAACATTTATATTTTACTATAGGAAAGAGAAAAATCTGACGAGGGTAGATGAAACACTGTCAACAATGAAGATCTTTATTTAGATGAAACAAAAATAAAAGAGGCAAACAAACAAATAAAAGCTGTCAACACTTCAGATTATTTATTATTGTTATTATTATTATCATAATTATTCTCAAGTATCTCATTTGTCTTCTTTAAATATGTTATCAATAAGTAGCTAGAACTTTATAATTTAATATGAAGGTCCCATAAAATAAAACTGAGATTCTCTTCTTGAGCTATTAGCTAGACTATTTGTTCTTCTTGGCAAATGAACAGCTACTGAATAAGAAATTCTCTCATGGTTAATTGCTAGAAATTCCATTATTCCAACAACTGAATTACGACTAAGCACTCATTCAGCAAATAAGCGGTCATTCTTAAATTATCTTCAGTAGGCCCACTATACTTTGTAAAATATATGATATTTTCAAACCCAAAGATGATATGATGATTTGGCTAAAATTATTTAATACAGGACTTGAAAGTTAGCTTAAAGAAACATCTGTCATCTGATGATATAAAAAGGTATTACTGAAATGAATGCAAGGTTTTCATATGATTTTTTAAAAATATATTTCTTGAAAAATACCATAAATGAAAATTGATTTCATTTAACTTCTGTGATTCTAACAGGCAGTCCAAGTACATTGTACAACTTTCTTTTATTTTTATTATTTTTCTTTATATATATATATATATATTTAAAAGGGAAGATGAGGAAAAAAGAGAAATAATTTTGTTTTGGACAAAGGTTATGTATTAGATGAAATACAGCAAAGAATTTGTCACTAGACTTTGTTTTCTGAAATTATGAGTAAAAGTATTTCTACAGTATGGCATCTTTGGAATTGAATGTACCAGATTAAATGAAGTGTTTTAAACCATGCAGATAGATATTTTTTTATATCCAAATGTTTATTTCCTTTTTAGAATTTTCAGTATATTAAAAATGCAATGTAATAAATTTATTTAATGATGATAATGTGGAATTTCCCAAAAGATAAAAAAAAAAAAAAAAAAGAGAGAGAGAGAGAAAGAGAAAGAGATTACAGTGAGATATGCTTTATTTGACATATTCTCCCTATGGAACAATTAATTTGGGGAATTTAATGGAGTTTTTCCCTAACTGATAGAGCTGTGCAATGTTTCTTCATTCTTCTATTAAAATATTCTAATTAAATCAGTCATTGTAGTCCCATCTGTTATATACTGCTCTCATGTGGGGTGGCTTCTGGATTCTCTCCAGGGCAGCCACTGTATTTAGCTCTCTTCATGGCTGGTTGGATGTCAGACACAGCAGAATCTTGTTCTCAGTTAGAAATTACTGCTAAAATTCATTTTGCTGTTACATCACACACGAAAGAAACCCCAGGACAATCTGCCCGTCCTTAAAAGCCGTAGCTTGACAGGACAAACTGAATCATATCTCCCTGTTTCTTTCTGTGGTGCTGGATTTTTTTTTTTTTTTTTTTTTTTTTTTTGACAAGGAAGGAGAGATGCATGTTGGAGAAAAGGAGCTACCTAATTAGCTATTAGAGTTAAACACTATTCTCCTTCTTGTCAAAAAAGAAGCTCCTTTATAATTATGGCTGTAGGTATTATTTATCGAAAGGCTGTTAACTGACTAGATGAAAGATTATTTCTGGTGCTACATGAGCAACTGAAATCAAACACACTTGCAAATCTACACAAATTCATCAGAAAGCTGGCTGTCACCAGCCCAGATGCTTTGGACAGAACCCTGGTTCCACTAACATCTCTGAATTTTACACTGACTTAGGCATGGACAGGATTTCTGTCTACAAAGATAATCTATATGCTTCCGTCAACCTGTCTTAAACTAAGTATGTTTCATTCACTCTCTTGAATAAATGATCTTCACGTTGTTCAAGGTTAAATTTGTTTAAATTAGATCAGATTTGATTACTCCATTTCAGGAAGGACGTTGCAACACCTTAGCTAACCATACAGCCATGGTTGAAGAGACATTTTAAAGTGGAAAGATTTATCATGTTTATTTTGTTAAGTCAGTAGTTTATATTATATGTCAGTAAAATTTGGGGTAAATATGTTGAGTCATAAATAAAAACCAAACTGCTAGGTCACCCGAACTGTCATCTCTCAGGTTTTCAATTTTTTTTTTTTTTTTTTAAACTCCCAAGCAACTTTCTGTATATAGTTGCATAAATAGAATATCAATACTTGTCAAAACATGGAATGTAACAACTCTGAACTGCTATGGATAGCTTCTGTAAATAATCACTCTTTTGCAGGAGACATGGGGTATGAGAAGCTTCGTGCAGGAGCTTTGCACTGTATGTGCTGCAGTAGAACTGGGGATCGCAGGCAGCAGGCACTTTTCTTCACTGAAGCCACTCGAGGCACCAACCAGGACCCAGCAGCCCTTGAGCGTGGGTGGAGCCAGAAGCACCCCCACCATGGGTGGTCAAGGGACCGTGAGCATGGCGGACAGGGCAGGCAGACAGGGCGTGGTGCGGCAGTTTGTGAGGCAGGGCATGCAGGGAGGGTGAAGTATCCCTCACCACTTTGGAGACTGTCTCACCTACTGGCTACCCCCCAATACAAGAAACCCAGCCATGGTCACCACCAGGCGGTAAGCGCTCACCAAAGCGCTTGCCAAAAAGACTGTGGCAACCCAGACCAAGTGCCTGCCTGAAGATGTGTCTGTTCAGGTCTCTGGCTGCAGGGAGTGCTTGAGCTTGTTGCTACCCTGGAGGGTTACAGAGACACTGCCTGCATGAGGTGTGAGCAGGTGGAGGATCTGATCAGCCTGGTGGCAGAGCTCAAGGAGGAGGTGGAGAGATTAAGGATCATCAGGAAGTGTGAGCAGGATTTAGACTGGTGGAGTCACTCCCTGCCATGCCTGAGAGAAAGGCATGGGGGTGACACACCCCAAATAGTGTTGGACCCCCTGCCCTGTCGCTGTCAGGCAGAGGGAGGGGACCTAAGAAATGGAGAGGAATGGAAACAGGTCCCTGCTTGGTGTCACAGGTGAGTCCCCTTCCTACCCGCCTCGCCTCCCCAGGTGCCCTTACACTATTGGTTTGAGGCCCTGGAGCTAGAGGGACAGGGTGGTGAGGATGTGGGAGAAGGTCCGTACAGGATGCTTTCTAGGGCAAGGAAGTTGACTCCACGGCTCAAGACTTCCTCCACCAAGAAGGCAAGAAGGGTAATGGTTGTAGATGACTCCCCTTTGAGGGGAACAGAGGGCCCCATGTGTCAGCCGGACCCTACCCATAGGGAAGTCTGCTGCCTCCCTGAGGCCCAGGTCAGGGACATTACCAGGAAACTTCCTGACCTTGTTCACCCCTCTGATTATTACCCCTTAGTGATAGTTCAGGCTGGCCGTGATGAAATTGCTGAGAGAAGCCTGAAGGCTATCAAAAGGGGCTTTAGAGCATTGGGGCGGTTAGTGGATGGAGAGGGTGCACAGGCAGTGTTTTCCTCTATCCCTCAGTGGTGGGGAGTGATACTGAGCAGACCTGGAAGGCCCAGCTGATCAATGCATGGCTGAGAGGCTTGTGATGTTGCAGGATTTTTTTTTTATTTTATTTTTTTGATCCTGGGGCGGTTTACTTGGCATCTGACCTGATGGCTGCCGATGGGTCCCACCTGTCTCAAAGGGGTAAACAGATCCTAACCCAGGAGTTGGCAGGGCTCATGGAGAGGGCTTTAAACTAGTTTTGAAGGGGAATGGGAATGAAATGAGACTCAGTAGAGATGAGCCTGGGGGAGAAATGCCAGGGTTGAGGGTGAGGGCAGTGGTGCAGCTGAAGTGCATCTACACCAATGCACACAGCATGGGCAACAAAAAGGAGGAGGTGGAAGCCATTCTGGCAGGCAAATTTTGATTTAGTTTCCATCACTGAGACGTCGTGGGACCACTCCCATAACTGGAATGCTGCAATGGATGGCTATAAGCTCTTCAGAAGGGACAGGCAAATAAGGAGGGGAGGTGGCATGTCTCTCTATATTAGAGAGTGTTTTGATGTTGTTGAGCTCAGGGTTGGGAATGATAAGGTAGAATCCATGTGGATAAGGACCAGGGGGTTGGCCAACAAGCTGGAAATCCTGGTGGGGTTCTGTTATAGACTGCCAAGCCATGATGAATAGATGGATGAGGCATTCTATAAGCGGCTGGTGGAAGGCGTTCAGTCGCCAGCACTTATTGGGGACTTTAACTTCCTGGACATATGCTGGAAATGCGACTCAGGGAGAGTACAAGGAAATTGCCAGCATATGCGGAGAGAGAATCAGGAAGGCTAAAGCCCAGTATGAGCTCAACCTGGCCACTATGGTTAAGGATAGCAAAAAATGTTTTTACAAATATATTAACAGCAAGAGAAGGGCCAAGGAGAATCTCCATTCTTTACTGGATGCAGGGGGGAACATGACTGTGGTGGTTTTACCGTGCTAGGCAGCTGAACACCACAACCGCTCTCTCACTCCCCCTCCTTAGATGAGAAGGGGAAGAAGTAAAGGAAAGAACAACTCATGGGTTGAGATAAGGATGATTTAATTAGAGGAAAAAAATAATTATTAAGGAAAGATTATTATTAGTTAAACAAGTTAACTAAACAATTTAACTAAACAATTAACAATTTAACTAAAGGGGAAAAAAGGAAAGGGGAAAAGGGAGGGGGAAAGGGAAAACTAAACAAACCAAGTAAAGGCTACATGGAAGTGCAGAGGAAAGGAATTACTCTCTACTTCCCACAAATGAGCGATGCTTGACCACGTCCTTGAAGCAGGGCCTCAACGCACGTAGCCGGTGTTCGGGAGGAGGACAGACGTTTTCACAACGAGAGCCCACCCCTCCCCTCTTCCTCCTTTTTCCACCTTTTATTGCTGAGTGTGACATCATATGGTATGGAATATCCCTTTGGTTGGTTTAGGTCAGCTGCCCTGGTGATGTTTCTTTTCTCACATCTTTGCCCACCCGTAGGGGAGTTAGAGGGAGTCTTGATGCTGTGCCAGCACTGCTCAGCAGCAGACACAACACTGGTGTAATACCATTGCTGTTTTAGCTATGAGTGCAGAGCACAGCACTGTATGGGCTGCTGCAGGGAAAGTTAACATCCCAGCCCAACCCGGTACAATGACTACTGAGGATAAGGAAAAGGCTGAGGTTCTTAATGCCTTCTTTGCATCTGTCTTTGCTAGCCAGACCACTTATCCTTGGAATACTGATCCTCCCAACCTGGAAATCTGGAACAGGGAGCAGAAGAAACCCCCCACAGTACAGGTGGAAACATTTAAGAGACCTGCTGCTCCACCTGGATTGTCACAAGTCCATGGGGCCAGATGGGATCCACCTGAGGGCACTGAGGAAGTTGGCAGATGTGATTGCTGGGCCGATTTCCATCATCTATCAGCAGTCATGGACATACAGAGAGGTCCCAGATGACTGGAGACTTGCTAATGTGATGCCCATCTATAAGAAGGGTTGTAAGAAGGACCTGGGTAATTACAGGCCTGTCAGCCTGTCCTCAGTGCCAGGAAAAGTGATGGAACATGTCATCTTGAATGCAATCACGCAGCATGTGTGGGATCAAGCCCAGTCAGCATGGGATCATGAAAGACAAATCCTGCCTGACCAACCTCATCTCCTTCTATGACTGGGTGACCCACCTGGTGGATGAGGGAAGCGCTGTTGATGTAGTCTACCTAGACTTCAATAAGGCCTTTGACACAGTCTCCCATAGTACTCTTCTTAAGAAACTGGTAGCTCATGGCTTGGACAAGTACACTCTTTGCTGGGTTAAAAACTGGCTAGATGGTCAGGCCCAGAAAGTAGTGGTGAGTGGAGTGAAATCCAGCTGGCGACTGGTCACAAGTGGTATTCCCCAGGGGCTGGTGTTGGGGCCCATCCTCTTTAAAATCTTTATTGATGACTTGGATGATGGAATTGAGTGCACCCTCAGTAAGTTTGCAGATGACACCAAGTTGGGGGGAAGCATCTATCTGCCAGAGCATAGGAAGGCTCTGCAGAGCGACCTGGACATGATGGGTCAATGGGCAGAGGCCAAGGGGATGAGGTTCAACATGGCTAAATGCTGGGTCCTGCACTTTGATCACAACAACCCAATGCAACGCTACAGGCTTGGGGCAGAGTGTTCTAGAAAGCTCTGCAGAGGAAAAGGATCTGGGGATGCTGACTAATGCTTGCCTGGACATGAACAGGCAGTGAGTCCAGGTGATCAAGAAGGCCAATGGCATCCTGGCTCGTGTCAGGCATAGTGTAGCCAGCAGGACCAGGGAGGTGATCATCCCCTTGTATTTTGCTCTGGTGAGGCCGCACCTTGAGTACTGTGTTCAATTTTGGGCCCCTCACTAGAAGAAGGACATCAAGGCACTGGAACATGTCCAGAGAAAAACTATGAAGCTGGTGGGGCCTGGAACATAGGTCCTTATGAGGAGCGGCTGAGGGAACTGGGGTTGTTTAGTCTGGAGAAGAGAAGGCTCAGGGGAGACCTTATTGCTCTCTACAACTACCTGAAAGGAAGTTGTGGGGAGCTGGGGTTCAGCAGCTCTTTTGCAGATAACTAGTGATAGGACTAGAGAGAATGGCTTCAAGTTGCTCCATGGGAGGTTCAGGTTAGAAATGAGGAGACATTTCTTCTCAGAAAGAGTAGACAGGCTTTGGAATGGGTTGCCCAGGGAAATGGTGGAGTCACTTAAACACCTGGGGGTGTTTAAGGAAAGGTTGGCCGTGGTGCTTAGGGACGTGGTTTAGTGGGTGACATTGGTAGTGTGGTGATGGTTGGACCAGATGATCTTGAAGGTCTTTTCCAACCTTAATGATTCAATTATTCTATGAAAATTTAATGGATAACAGGGTATATATAACAGAGTATAAGAGTATACATTAAACTTTCCATATTTTGTTATCGATCATAGATTTTTCTGGGTTATTGAATTTGAATGCTGGTTTCGTTCCCTTGTCTTAATGAACTGCTGTTTTTATGTGCCTTTTATCAATTATCAGTATTATTATCACTTCATAATTAATGATTATTGATTAGTCTACAATTTTACTCGTGTTATTTTTTATTTTTATTTTATTTATTTTATTTTTAATTGGCTTTACAGCTTCGGTAACTTCTGCTATAGATCAAAAGTCTTCACCTTTTTTTCAGCCAGATGGTACAGTTTCCATGTTCAGTAGGTGGGCCACCTTTCAAAAGCCAGCTGGATGAGAAACACAGTAAGATGCAAATAGTAGGAAACAACATCTTCAGTACAAAGCCTTTATAAACATCAAGACACCCACAAAAGACAGGAGGTGAAGTGGTAGAATAAACAAGAGACTTAAACCTGTAATATAAGTTGTGATATTTAATATAATTTTGGTAAGACAGAATATATGCATTGCTTTACAGTGTGCCATCAGCCCTCTTAACAGACTGCAAAAACTATTTCCCCAAGAGAGCACTGAACAATAAAATAACATAAAGGTTATTTCATGATGAAAAATTGTTCCATTACTTAACTGACAGTTCATCGATTAAAAATTGGTGATGGAAAATATCTATTAAATCATTGACTCATTTTACTGCTATTGAAGACTTGATTGATAATTTATATATACGTACAGTGTACACTTGATTAGATGTGCTCATGAATTATCACCGATATTTTATATCCTGAGGTAGTAGAGCTTATCCAGAGGTTATTTTACCTACTTATCTTTATCTAGTTGTTTTTCTTATTTTGATCTAGTTGCCTCTACTTCCTTCCACACCCGTAATTGAATATCTTATTTTTTCTTCAGGCACTGAGAGCTTTTCATACGTACTTTTTTTTTTTTTTTTTTTTTTTTTTTTTTTAATACCGCCCCATCTGTGATTTAATTACAGAATCTTTCTCTCCTTCTTTTCCAGAATAACATTTTGTTATTTCCACAAAATCTGGATCAAATCCTAAATTCTCCTGTTCAGATGCTTGTATTTATTTCTGTACTGATGTGTATACAGTTGTGTACTGCTGCAAGAATGAAAAAGAGCAGTAAAAGACAACAGTGGTTCAGTATTATCACACTTCGTACAGAAAAAGATGACTGTAACCCATCATTTATTTAGTTCTTAAACAGGCATATAAAATATTCCGTGATTTGTTTGTTTGCTTTCCAAAACTCTATAGAAGTAAAGGTATTCAGGAGGGCATCTTGGATTTTCCCAGCTACAGGGAAAATTAGCAATTTCTTGCCTGCAGCAAGAAAAAAGTTTTCCAAATGGGAACATGTTCTCACTATTAGTCCTAGAGGACTAAAGATAGCCAACATTAAAGCTGTAGCATTTTTATGTACAGAAGAGGTATCCATCATTTTAATAGATTGTTAAAATTCTCTTTGAACCTTGTTCCATGAAGCTCAAAACAGGTACTATATATTTAGCATCATATACAAATGGAAAGTAATTCCAAATAAAAGCTCTGAGTAATACAAATTATTCAAAAAAGTTTGTCATATGAAACATGCTGTAACTATATAAGGGGTTTATGTTGTTTTGGATTGTTTAGTTTTATTTCATTTTATTTTGCTTATGGAAGTGAAGTTTTAACTCTCCATTACCAAACAGAACATGTGCCTAGAAAAAGGATTTCCCTCTTTCTCTGATATAGCATCCCTGAACTGACTTTTTTAGGGAGGACTTTTCAATCCAAGCTGAGCAGGCAAGGGAAGAAGAGAAACAGTGTGCCAAGCACAGGCAAGCCAAACCAAGCTGTTTTTTTTTTTTTTTTCTTGTTTGTTTGTTTGTTTTTCCCCTTGAAAAAAAGGAGCAGCAATGATGATGAATGCTAAAGGCAAGAAGGCAAGATACATTTTTTTAACAGCTAGTCTCAGCAAGACAAACCAAAATGATATTAGCCTAGGTTTCATAAAGAGAGACCAGATTTGCACCGACTCTGTCTCCAGCTGAAGGCACTCATTTACTGTTCTTCATTCACTAGCAACATATTGCTAGCAATCACTCTCTCAAGAGGTAACTAAAATTTAGGTGCACGTTAGGTTCTAAAATTAGGTAGTCTGAGTTCTGCTCTTGTGTACCACATCACAATCTTGTACTCCACATATATTAACAACTGTAGAAAGGAGTGTGTTTGAAATGAATTTAAATATAAAACGCATTAGAAAAACACAACACAGAAGTAGTTTATAAAAAAAAAAATAATTCATGGCTAATATACAAAATGTTTCTGCTGCTTTTCCTAACTGCAGTCAATTTTCAGTTGTTTGTTTGTTTAGTACGCATAGGAATATTTCCCAGTTGTTAATAACTACTGAGGCACATTTTACTCAAAAGCTAAGACCCTTGTTTATCATGATTTAGTTAGCACCAATAAAAATCTTTTTTTCTGGAAAGTGAAATATTACATTTTTCCCTGTCTGCTCTCCTCTTGTTCATATAAGATGCATCTTTTTGGCTCTGGTGAGGCCACACGTCGAGTAGTGTGTTCAGTTTTGGGCCCCTCGCTACAAGAAGGACATCAAGGTGCTTGAGCGAGTTCACAGAAGGGCAACGAAGCTGGTGAGGGGTCTGGAGAACAAGTCTTACGAGGAGCGGCTGAGGGAGCTGGGGTTGTTCAGTTTGGAGATGAGGAGGCTCAGGGGTGACCTTATTGCACTCTACAGGTACCTTAAAGGAGGCTGTAGGGAGGTGGGGGTTGGTCTATTCTCCCACGTGCCTGGTGACAGGAGGGGGAATGGGCTAAAGTTGCACCAGGGGAGGTTTAGGTTGGATATTAGGAAGAACTTCTTGACTGAAAGGGTTGTTAGGCATTGGAATGGACTGCCCAGGGAAGTGGTTGAGTCGCCATCCCTGGAGGTCTTTCAAAGAAGTTTAGTTGTAGAGCTTAGTGATATGGTTTAGTGGAGGACTTGTTAGTGTTAGGTCAGAGGTTGGACTAGGTGATCTTGGAGGTCTCTTCCAACCTAGATGATTCTGTGATTCTATGTGATCTAAACCTGGCTTTGGTTGAGTAACATCTCTGAGCTAAACACCTAAGAGATACTCAGCACATGAATGTACTCAGAGCACCAGAGAATGTGAGGAATCAAGGTAACGTGAACAATGGAACAGTTCCAAGTAATGCTGACATCTCATGATGAGTTCAGTAGCTAGTACGAAGCAGTCAGACAAGTATATAGGAAGATGATTTTTAGAGAGAGGGGAAAATGAGGAAAGGAGATCTATCATTTTTTAATAGATAAAGGAAGGTAGTCTGAACAGACAAGTCAACTAACTACAGAGATGAAAATATCCTTGTATTTATCCAGGTACATAACAATTATAGGCAGTACACTGAAAAATCAAAGATGTGAATTTTTGGTACTATATTGAAACCAACTCTTAATGATACATTCTGAAGCACACTTAGGGTTTTGGTGAAGAATTTTGTTTCATACTTTTTTTTTTTTTTTTAATTGAAAGTGGTTTTATTTTGAAAAGAGTTCCAAGGCCTCAAATGTAAACATCCAAAAGGGACAGAGCAGCAGGCAGGGAGAAAGAAAGAGAGAATAACCAAAAATAGACCAATAATGAAACTTGCACTTTTTTTCCTTCAGAATTTTTCAATTTCAAAAACTGACTGTATCAGAAGGAAAAAAAAAAAAAAAAAAAAAAAAAAAGAAACATTAAGGAAATCTGAGGTCTCCTGATGTTTAGTAACAACTTATAATGCCTCCTGGATGCAATCTACAACTTTTGTTGTTGTTATATTTTACTGATATCCTTTTTTTTTTTTTTATTGCATTTTTTCTAAAAATATCAAGGTGTTTTACTTATAATTTCTACTATGTTTTAATTTCATAGAATCATAGAATAGTTTGTGTTGGAAGAATAGTTTGTGGTGGATCCAAACACCTGACCTTGAACTCTTCCAGTGATGGGGCATCCACAAGTTCTCTGGGTAACCTGTGTCAGTTCCTCACCTCCCTCACAGGAAAAAATTTCTTCCATATAACTAATTGAAACCTATTGGCTTTTAGTTTAAAGCCATTCCTCCTTGTCCTCTCACTACACTCCCTGATAAAGAGTCTCTTGCTAGATTTTTGTAGGCTCCCTTTAGGCATTGGGAGACTGCCATAAGGTCTCTGTGGAACCTTCTCTTTCCTAGGCTGAACAACCCCAACTCCCTCAGTCTGTCCTCACAGGAGAGGTGTTCCAACCCTCTGATCATTCTTGTGGCTCTCCTCTGAGCTTATGCTAATACATCAATGTCTTTCTTTTGTTGGGGGACTGTGGTGGTTTTACTCAGCTGTGCAGGTGATCTCCACCACAGCCACTCTCTCATTCCCTCTTCTCAAAGGAAACGGGGGAGAAAATACAATGAAAAGGGCTCAAGGTTTGAGGTAAGGACAGGGAGATTACTCAACGGTTATTGTCATGGGCAAAAGAGACTCAAAATAGGGAGATTAATGTAATTTATTCTCTATTACTAAAAAGCTAGAACAGTGAGAAACAAACAAGCAAACAAAAAACTAAATGCACCTGCTCTCCATTCACCCTCTTCCACCTCCTCCCCCTGAGTGGACAGTTTCTGGATTCACAGAATCACAGAACTGTAGGGGTTGGAAGGGACCTCAAGAGATCATCGGGTCCAACCCCCCTGCCAAAGCAGGTTCCCTAGAGCAGGTTGCCCAGGTAGGCGTTCTGACGGGCCTTGAATATCTCCAGAGAAGGAGACTCAACAACCTCCTTGGGCAGCCTGTTCCAGTGCTCCGTCACCCTCACTGTGAAGTTCTTCCGCATGTTGGTATGGAACTTCCTGTGCTCCATGTTTTGACCGTTGCCCCTTGTCCTATCCCCACAAACCACTGAAAAGAGGTTGGCCAAATCCCACTGTCTCCCACACTTAAGATATTCTAAAAATTGATAAGATGGCCTCTCAGTCTTCGCTTCTCAAGACTGAACAGACCCAGATCTCTCTGTCTTTCCTCACAGAGGAAAAGATTCTTTTCACAGAGGCCACTCCTGCAGTCCCCCACTACCAAAACATTGCCCCATAAACCCAATACAGGCTGACAGAGCTGAATGCAGTTCTCCAGGTAGGGTCTCATGAGAGCAGAGTAGAGGGGGAGAATTACTTCCCTCGACTTGCTGGCCAAGCTTCTTATGATGCAGCCCAGGATACGGTTAGCTTTCTGGGCTACAAGTTCACATTGCTGACTCATGCTGAGTTTCTTATCAAACAACACCCCCAATCCTTCTCCTCAGGGCTGCTCTCAATCCATTCTCTGCCCAGCCCATATTGTTTTTGAGATTGCCCCAGCCTAGGTGCAGGACCTTGCACTTGGCCCTGTTGAACTTCATGAGTGGTCTTCACCTCTCAAGCCTGTCCAGGTCGCTCTGGATGGCATTCCTTCCCTCCAATGTGTCAACAACACCACACAGATTGGTATCACTGTCCACACCACCAAGATGTTAAACGGCGCCAGTCCCGGTACCAACCCCTGAGAACACCACCCATCACTGATCTTGACTTGGACATTGAGCCATTGACTGCAACTGTTTGACTGTGACCATTCAGCCAATTCCTTACCCACCGAGTGGTCCATCCATCAAATCCATGTCTCTCCAATTTAGAGGATATAGTGTAGAATGCTGTCAAATGCTTTACACAAGTCCAGGTAGTTTTCCCTGCCTGCTTTTTCCAAATAACTTATATATGTCCGTGGGAACACTCCAGTTGTTTGAGCTGCTCTGATTTCTCAACTATTCCATTTATGTTACAGGCCTGAGACCACACTTGGAGTTCTGCTTCTTCCTGCTTTCCTCCCAGGGTATGTGCATTTATGGCCATATACTTGACACGGCTATCCTTGCATTCCTGTTTGTTCTTCCTGAGGTCTTCTTGTTCCTTGTTCCCTTCATTCTACATCATTATTATGCATCCTAAACATTTGACTACCTCTTCCTCAATGTTTTTTTCCTTTTTTTTTTTTTTTTTCCTTTCCTAGTTACCCAGTTGAAAGCTCTCCTCACCAGCCTGGTAGCAAAAATTCTCTTGCATCATTTTGTCAGGTAGATCTTGCTTCTCCCTAACTATTTTCAGTTTTCAGAAATTTTTTTGTGGTCACAAATAAACAAAGCTCTGTAACAGTTTGAGCTTCCCTAGCACCAAATTCAGACTGACAGGTCTGTAGTTTCCTGGATACTCCTTCCAGCCCATCTTGTAGGCGGACATCACATTTGCTAGCCACCAGTTGACTGGAAGCTCCCCTGATAGCCAGGACTGCTGATAAATGATGGAAAGCAGCTTGGTAAGCACTTCAGCAAGCACCCTCAGCACCCTCAGGTGGATCCCATCTGGCCTGGACTTCCATACATCTAAGTAGAACTGCAGGTTGCTAACCATTTCATTGTGGATTATGAGGGCTTCATTCTGCTCCCTGTCTCTATCTACCAGCTAAGGGGGATGAGTACCAGGAGAACAACTGGTCTTGCTTCTAAAGACTGAGACAAAGAAGGCATTAAGTACCTCAGATTTTTCCTTGTCTCTTGTCCCTGAGTTTCTCTCCACATCCAATAAAGAATGGATATTCTCCTTAGCCCTTCTTTTATTGTTTATGTATTTGTAAAAACGTTTTTATTGTCTTTAACAGCAATAGCCAGATTGAGCTCAAGTTAGTCTTTGGGCCTTCTAATTGTGTCCTTGCACAGCCTCTCAAAATCTCTGTAGTCCTGAGTGACTCGCTCCTTCTTCCAAAGTTAATAAACCCTCTTTTTCTTCCTGAGCTCTAGGCATAGCTAGAGCACAGTCCCTTGTGCCTTTGGTGCCACATGACTCTCCATCCCCTACCTCAACAGGGGCAGCAGACCAAGGGACCTTGCTAGCACACTGTCCTTTAACCATTGTCATACTACCCTCAGGCTTGTCTCTTTCAAACCTGGTTTTATCCCTTTGCCCCTTCAAATCTAGTTTAGAACCCTACCAAAGAGCCCTGCTAACTCCTGAGCAAAGATCTTTTTCCCCCTTAAAGAGAGGTGAACCCCAACCATTGCCATCAGGCCTGGTGTCTTGTAAAATGACCCATTATTTAAAAAAAAAAAAAAAAGTTTTCACCAGGCTTGGTGCCAGATATGGATTTGGTATCTCTTCCTGTTCCTCACCTCATCAATCTCTGCAACTGGAGGGGCAGAGGAAAACATCAGCTGTGCTCCTGACCCATTAAGTTGTTGTCCCAAGGCCCTGAAGTCTCTTTTAATTGCCTTCAGACTTTGTATTGAAGCTTCATCACCACCTACCTGAAAAATCAAGAGGTAATGGTTCAACACTGAACCAGGGCAGGAAGCTTTTTCTTCATGTCCCTAATCTGGACCCGAGGGAGGCAACAGACCACCCTATGAGGTGGGTCCAGTCTGCATATTGGACCTTCTGTTCCCCTCAGAAGGGACTCTCCCAAGACAACAGGAGACTTTTTTTCTTGGTGGGAGCTGTTTTAATGCAGAGCACAGGTTGACAAAACCTCAGTGTCACCCCCAAGCCAGATGTACTATGTTGCTCAATATTGCTCAGATCAACCTGAAAAGCTTCATACCTATTGTGCACAGGCACTTGGGATGGTGGGGAAATCCCTGAGGCGATGCCCCTGCCCTGTCAGGCAGGGACTAGTTACCAATGCCCCTTACCCAGGTCAGTGTTTTCAGCTTGTAGAGAGAGGAGAGGGAATCCCCTCTATCTCTAATATTACCCTATCTTAGTGAAATATGATCTAATGTATCTCCAGGGTGAAGAGAGAATTGATGTTAATCTTGCAGGCAACACTTCAAAAGCTTATTATTCTGTTATTCCACATATTTTTCACCATATTTAAAATTTTCATAACAAATGTAAAAAATTTATTCAGATCTACTTATATACATTCAGCTGAGTATAAATAAAGATAATCTTTTATGCCAAACATGAAAATTAAATGAAAACAGCAACAAAGAAACTTAATGGCAGAGTCAAAGTTTCACTGGGTCCCTTTCAGCTCTACGCAGTTTTTTGAGGAAACCGGACGTCAATCTGCTTACTAATATTTGCCCATTGGAGGGCTTACAACTTTGTTCTTGGCTTCTATGGAATACCAAAATAATAAAGCAGTAAAGACCTCTTCCTGAAGTAAGTAAATTGCTGAATGCCATATTGGAAGTGAAACAAATATATTCTTCTGTCTTTGAGACTGATTGTTCATTTAAACTCATGATTTCTTCATTTTCAATGAAACACATAGTAAATTGGTAGTAAGATATGCCCAAGTGTGTCACTGTAAAAATTTCAAGCCCATTGTATTCTGAAATTTTTTTTTTTTTTTTTAATTTTATTTAATCTAAATATAAATGACATTATCAGCAACATGTGGCAACAGGAGACCCATGCTTAAACAATGACTCTCTTACTGTTTTTCTTTACTACTAGTATATCCTTTTAATTAACCACAAATTCAGGCCTTCTGAGACTCATCATTCTATACGGTATATTTTTCTATACCTCTAATGAAAAGAAAAACATAACAGTTCTTTCTTTTCCTCATCTGTATTACACAAATTCATTTCCATTTCATGTTTTACATATCACATTGAAGAGTATCTAATGATTCAAATAATGAACAGTTTAATACTGGACACCCATTTCCATATCTCCTGAAAATAAATAGCTTGCTTCTTTGAAATGGGGTCAGACAATTCAAAAAGGAAAATCCACACAGTGTTATAATTTGCAGTTTAAACTTTTCAGGGGTCTGCAACACTTATCTAGTGTAATCATGACTGTAGAAGTCTAGAGAATAAAGGGTTTATAGTGTCCATGTAGACTATGAAGTACTTGCATACTTATAAGCAAGGAATGAAGTAATTATCCAGTGCTTAATAATTTAGCCTTTATTCTCTTTTTGAATTATGCATGAACCAGCAGCAATTTTGAAAAACACTGTTTATTTATATCTTTTCTAATTTTAATATAGGGTTAATTCAGTTACACTTAGCTGCGTTTGACCAACCCTGCTTATGAGGGGGGTTGGAGGGGATATCTCTGTAGGATAACTTTCATAATATATTTTACTCTTATTTTTCCTAGTTTAGGAGGTTTCTATGAAAGAGTGTGTTTACATTGTCAGTACAGTTCAATGAGACTAGGATTATTAACTGACAGTGGCAATCTTGGTGTCATATAATACAACGCTTTTAGAATCCCTAGCAAGAGGCAGCTTCCTTCATTATTAAGTATTTTAAATCACAAAAGTGACTTTTTACAGTTAATGCAAAAGATATTTATTGCCTTTAGTGCATAAAATGAAACATTCCTGACCACCCAGTGCTATTACTCTTATCTATGCTGTGATATGTCATATTGCTGGCTTCTGAAGCCTCTTTCTTTCTTCATCTACAAAGTTAATAACATCTGGGGGGGGAAACAAAACAAAACAAAAAACAAACAAACAACAAACAAAAAAGCCCACTCAAAATGTGGAATGTATTTAAAAATCGAAGATATTTTGGTACTGTTTTTGAGAACTATTTTTAATTTTATACTAAATACTTCAGTATTCCATTACAATACAATAAAAAAATCAGTGCTTGAAAAGTGTGAATTTATTGTTTTATGGAAGTTTTGTTTTATTTTATTTTATTTTTAATTTTGATTTTTAGCTAACACCTCTACTCAGCAACATGCTTAAATCCTGGTTTAAAATAAAATATTTGGTAAATCTCATTTAAATCAAGACTAGATTCTCTGTGCTTTCTAATTATACCTTAATCCTTAAAGCAGCTATGTCAGTTTAGACAAGTGTTATATGATATTTTGAGCTGCTAAAATAGCTATAAAACACTTCATTTAGAAAATAAATGTTTTTATAATGAATAAAATTACATTGCTGAGGTTTCTTATTTGAATATTCAGATAAGTGATGTGAATAGTAAAATGACAAAGTATGACACTATAACAAAGTATTAAAGATGGTTCAAGTAACCAAGACTAGTCACAGAAAAGTCTCACAATACTAAATGGCAAGGCAAAAATATTGGATGAAATTAAAGGGTGATAAAATCTAAGCAGCCTATATAAGGAAACATATTGATCTTTCTCGTAGAATGATGAAATTAATTATTTAGAAAATAATTTATTATCAGGAAAGAAATCTTCTCAAGAACAAAACACTTTAGAGTTTACTTTGTCAGTAGTAGAAAACAAAGCAGTAAAGCTCATTCTGCCAAAAGATAAATATACAGCAACCTAATTCCTCAACAATGCATACCGTTTTGGTCCCTTCATTTCTAATATGTTACATTTCTAATATGTTACTAATAAGTTACTTTGGGACGAGAAAATATATGGATAAGGACAGCCTCAGTTATCAGAGATGTATAATCCCCTTCCATACAAGGGGAGATTTAATAGAGTAGAAAGACTGAATATTTGATTTGACATAAAAATTAGAAATGGACCAGAAAAGGTAAATCATTCACTATGTAGTTTAACATATATAAAGGGATATCAAACAAAATTTTCAGGTAGGAAATTTAAGCAGAAAGTACCTTTTACACAACACATTGAACAGCACAATTATATTATAACTTTTTCTGCAAATATGTATAAGAAAATTTCACCTTTTAATTTATTATTTATTAAAAGAAAGCTGTGAATAATATTTCCAAGCTCTGAATCAAACAGATTTCTTTGACTTCAGAAGTTTGGAAAACATCAATATTGTTATCTGAAGCTTTATATTCTTTCTGTAAGCATCTTCCTAACTGTATAGGTGTATAGTGTTAAATAAGAGGTTCAAGAACTGGTCCTGGACCAGTGCTGTAGACCAGCCTGCATTCAGACTGTGTATATTTCTAGGAAAAGGGAAGGGTGTAAGCTAAACAAACAGCCAGAGACCATCCAGCGCTTGAGTGTGCTCCTTGTCCTTCAGCTGTTAATCTATAATCAGCAGTCCATCTACAGGAATATAAGTGTACTCTTAGAGACTCCTAGGATTGTGGTCTAGATGAAAGTTTGGACTGAAGCACTGCAGCTGTTTTCACATTTGTATGCATACACAGGAAAATTTAGAAATGAAGAATGTATATACAGAATAAACTGAAGTTGCACAGCATTAAAGATCACCTGCTAGAGGACAGCTTTGGTAGAGTACGTTATTTATTATTATTATTATTATTATGGAATGAAACTGTGCAGACAGAGTAGCTTATTAGCTTATTTTTGTTGTCAGAGATATTTTTTAGATTCTAGTTAGAGCAACAGGCTGAAGGCACAGATGAAGGGTGGGAACAGATGGGATCAGCCATATTGCTTAGGATGGGTTTCTGGTGATTTCAAGGGCTTTAGTTTGCGCTAGGAGTGGACAAAGGTGACAAACTGAGAATCAAATCATCCCTTTCCATTCTCATGGTTCAACTGAAGACACTTGGATGGACTGTGATTGGCACCAAGCATTTAGCTTGCTTTCTACATTTGTTTTGGCAGTCGGGTACTCAGGCTGGTGAAAGCCACCTTCTTGACATTTAGTGCCCATAATAGAGGCTGTAGGAAAATTACATTCTCCAACAGGTGTGTGGAATCTGATATTCATCAACTGAAACAGAGAAATAGATGTTATTTAAAATTATTGAAGGTGGTTAGTTCTCTTTCAGACTGTTTTTCCACCAGCATCTTTGAAGGCTGCTGTAACTTAGGGCAGGGTTCAGCATGCTGTAACACTGTGCAGATAAACATCCTTAAGCAGAGCAGCAGGAGAATCAGGAAATTCATCAGTAAAATGAAAGCAAACATGCATTTTATGTGTTTTTTTTTTTTTTTTTAACCAAATGATTGAGTAATGTTTTTTTTTTTTTTTATCTTGTGCACAAGATTTTTCTACTCCATTTTTCATTTATTTCTGAATTATTACTTTTTAATATTTTCATTGTATTTTTGTAATGTTATGACTAATGAAAAGGAGAAGATTAGGCTTTCAGCATCTACAAAAGCTTAATTAAAGATGGTGTTGGTAGGAAAGTGGATATCTGCACTATGGGGATTTAGATTTCAATTGATATTTCATTCTATAGGCAGAATGTACCACATCCTAAAAGTTTCAGAACAAGAGATTGTGCAGTAGTTGAGATGAAAGAAGGTTAAAATGTAATTTATGTTTTTTTAATCTTGGAGTCCTATTCATTCTTTAAATTACAGAGAGTCCGTAAGTTTACAGTTTGGAAAAGTTCAGTCAATGCAGAATATTATAAATGTCAATTTCTGGATTTTAGTATCCTTGAATCATTGTTTTCTTATTAATCTTTGGTGTGTGACATGGAGTTATAAAATTTTAAATAAAAGTTAAGCTTCAGAATTCATTGTAAATTAAGAACAATTTTAGGACACTGATTTATTTCTGGTGAAGAAAAAAAAAGGAAAAGGAAAAGGAAAAGGAAAAGGAAAAGGAAAAGGAAAAGGAAAAGAAAAAGAAAAAGAAAAAGAAAAAGAAAAAGAAAAAGAAAAAGAAAAAGAAAAAGAAAAAGAAAAAGAAAAAGAAAAAGAAAAAGAAAAAGAAGAAAAAGAGAGAGAGAGAGGAAGACTTTTTCCTGTTTGATTTTGCTATTTTTTTTTCACCTTGTTTATTACTTGTCTTGAAAGCTGCTAAGATCTTAGCAACGGCTTTTTTTTTTTTTTTTTTTTTTTTTCTGCAGCCTTTGTTACCTTTCCAGTGTTCCAAAGATAAATTTTATTTCTTGTTTATTAATAATGAGGTTTTGAAACAGAGGTTTGAAAAGCACCTGACAAGAACTGATCAAACAAATGTTGAGTACTATTATATTTTACCCAATTTGTCAAGGATGGCTTGTGCATTCATTAAAACAAAGAAACAAACAAGCAAACAAAAGCGCTACAACAACAGCAAAACTAAACAGATGTGAACAAACCTTTGGCTTCTTTAGGCACCTGCTTCTCAGTTGTACTGGAAATGCTTCCAGCAAAACTATTTATCATAAATTTATTAAAATTTAATATTGGTTTCTTGGATCAAATGTTTTTCTAAAAGTCATTTTCTCTGATTAAAAAAATATTATTATTATTTTTTATTCTGCTGCATTTTTTCCCCCTCTTTCTTATAGATTTTAGATTTGAGTATGTTTCTCCTTCATTACTCTCGTGCAATAACTTTATCTATTGTTTGAAATAAGTATGTTACATAAGTGTTTAAATTTCAGATCTTTTCTCTAATGTTTTTGCTGTTGAACTTTCTCCTGTGCACTTTTTGGCTTATTAATGTTTTTTACAACTCAGTACAGATTTCAGCTGCAAATCAAAAACTTTGCCTCCACTGTACAACCAATAGTATACTGTTATAGTAACAGTTGACAGCTGTCTGCAAGAAATATTTCAAACCTACCCTTAATAAATGTTTAAAAGTTAGCTTAATTTCTCAAAAGTTAAACTGGACATCCTTTTTACGCTACAGTTACCAGAGTATATCTACCACAGTAGGCAGAAATAAATCAGGGAGGGCAGTTTTGAGTCAGAGGGAATCTGGTTCGTAAATTGAACAAGGAAGCAACTTAACAGAAAAAAGAACAGAAGCAGAAGACAATGAAAAGCTTCAGAAATTGACTGACAGCTTCTATAAAGCATCTTAGTTGAGTTATCAGGGTTCTTTTCCCTTGATTTTAACAAAAAAATGAACATGCTGCATCTATTGGTTAACAGCTTTAAGTACGGGGCTTTACACTAGAAACAACAACAACAAAACAACAGATTAAAATGTGCACAAAATATCAATATAGCTAAAACAAAACAATTTCTTTGTTCTATGTTAAGACATCTCCATTGCTTATTTAAGTTTCTATCATCACGTGTTCAATTTCACAAATTAAACAAATTAATAGATGCCAGACCATATTTTCAAGTCTTATGCATTGTCATCACTGTCATCGCATGCATTGTTAACTTTGTAGAGTTATAAAACCATCTGAATATTTAATTATATAAATTCTTACGGATTCTAAATTTCATCTTTAATAGAAGAAGAATGAAAGCAATCGGAATTTATCATGGAAGTACACCTTATCAACTGGAAAAATAGTTCACATCCCATTTAGACAGAAGTCACACTGGGATTTAAATAACACTCCTTTCTGTTGTTAATGGATTTGTTTAATGGATATGGCAGCTTAACAAAATCCACGTCTTTTTAAACCTAACAGCCCTGAGTTTTGCGTTTTTTGATTTTTTTTTTTTTTTTTTTTTTTTGAACTCCACAATGTAGCACACACTGTCCTCACATAGAGGGCAGCTTATACCTCTCATACCAGATCCATTTCATTTGAATCAACCTTTCCTCAGACAGACAAAACTAACATTCCCAAAACTTTATAATATTTGTCTCCTTTGTTGATGAGGGCCAGCACCTAGTAATTTATCATTTAGTGCATATTTATCAATCAGATTGCACACTGTTGCCATACTTAGGCTGTTACAAGTCTTCAATAAAACTAGTGTTGCTGAAATCTAATAGTCTCCATTACTTGTATGTTATACTTTATTATTATTATTATTAAGTGTATTATTAAGTATTACATTTACTGTACATTTACTTTTCTAAAAGACAGTAGGTTTTTCAAGGCTACTAAAAAATCCAGTGCAGGGTGATCAAGAAATGATTTCCCTTTTTTGCATTACAGTTGTAGTATATCTAGGCCTGTAGTATATCAAGGCCTGAAGGAGAGGTACCGGGGTGAGACACCCCAAATGGGGGTGGACCCCCTGCCCTGTCGCTGTCGGGCAGAGGGAGGGGACCCAGGAGTTGAGGAGGAATGGAGACAGGTCCCTGCTCGACCTCGCAGGCAACGCCTCCCCTACCGGCCCCACCTTCCCAGGTGCCCTTACACAACAGATTTGAGGCCCTGGAGCTTGAGAGACCGTTGGGTGAGGATGAGGTAGAAAGTCTACCCAGGAGGATGCCTAGGGCGAAGAAGTCGACTCCACGCCTCAAGACTGCCTCCACCAAGAAAGACAGAAGGGTAATCGTTGTAGGCGACTCCCTTCTCAGGGGAACAGAGGGCCCTATTTGTCAGCCTGATCCTACCCGTAGGGAAGTCTGCTGCCTCCCTGGGGCCAGGGTCAGGGATGTTGCCAGAAAGCTTCCCAACCTGGTTCGCCCCTCTGATTACTATCCTCTTTTGATAGTCCAGGCTGGCAGTGATAATATTGAAGAGAGAAGCCTGAAGGCTATCAAACGGGACTTTAGGGGACTGGGACGGTTAGTGGATGGAGCAGGAGTAAAGGTGGTGTTTTTGTCCATCCCTACAGTGGCAGGGAGGGGTACCGAGAGGACACGGAAAGCCCACCTGATTAACACATGGCTCAGAGGCTGGTGCCAACACAGAAATTTTGTTTTTTTTTGACCATGGGGAGCTTTACTCGGCACCCGGTCTGATGGCTGCAGACGGGTCCCACCTATCTCTAAGGGGAAAACGGATCCTAGCCCAGGAGCTGGCAGGGCTCATTGAGAGGGCTTTAAACTAGGTAAGAAGGGGGACGGGGCTGAAGTAAGGCTTGTTAGAGGTGTGCCAGGGGAAACAATGGCAAGGCCGGGGGAGAAGGCAATGGCCCAACTGAAGTGCATCTACACTAATGCACGCAGCATGGGTAACAAAGAAGAGGAGCTGGAAGCCATCGTGCAGCAGGCAGGCTATGACTTGGTTTCCATCACGGAAACGTGGTGGGACCACTCTCATGACTGGAGTGCTGCAATGTCTGGCTATAGGCTCTTCAGAAGGGACAGGCAGCACAGAAAGGGTGGTGGTGTGGCTCTCTGTATTAGAGAGTGTTTTGATGTTGTGGAACTTGAGGCTGGGAATGATAAGGGTGGGTCCCTATGGGTTAGGATCGGCGGGAAGGCCAACAAGGCAAGCATCCTGGTGGGGGTCTGTTATAGACCGCCAAACCAGGATGAGGAGACGGATGAGGAGTTCTACAGGCAGCTGGCAGAAGTTGAGAAATCGTCAGCGCTCGTTCTCGTGGGGGACTTCAACTTCCCAGACATATCCTGGAAGCACAACACAGCCCAGAGAAAGCAGTCTGGGAGGTTTCTGGAGAGCGTGGAAGATAGCTTCCTGACGCAGCTGGTTAGTGAGCCTACCAGGGGAGGTGCCCCGGTAGACCTTCTGTTCACAAACAGTGATGGACTGGTGGGAGATGTGGTGGTTGGGAGCTGTCTTGGGCAGAGTGACCACAGAACGGTAGAGTTCTCTATTCTTGGTGAAGTCAGGAAAGGGATCACTAAAACAGCTGTCTTGGACTTCCGGAGGGCTGACTTTGAGCTGTTCAGAACACTGTTGGCAGAGTCCCTTGGGAGGTGGTTCTGAAGGGCAGAGGAGTCCAGGAAGGCTGGGCACTCTTCAAGAAGGAAATCTTAATTGCTCAGGAGCGGTCTGTCCCCATGTGCCCAAAGACAAGCCAGCGCGGAAGAACTGGCCTGGATGAACAGAGAGTTGTGGCTTGAGCTTAGGAGAAAAAAAGAGGGTTTGTAATCTTTGGAAAAGAGGGCGGGCCAATCAGGAGGACTATGAGGATGTTGCGAGGCTGTGCAGGGACAAAATTAGGAAGGCCAAAGCTCATCTGGAGCTCAATCTGGCTTCTGCCGTTAAAGCTAACAGAAAATGTTCTTATAAATACATTAACACAAAAAGGAGGACTAAGGAGAATCTCCATCCTTTACTGGATGCAGGGGGAAGCTTAGTGACGAGAGATGAGGAAAAGGCTGAGGTGCTTAATGCCTTCTTTGCCTCAGTCTTTAGCGGCAAAACCAGTTGTTCTCTGGATACCCATTACCCTGAGCTGGTGGAAGGGGATGGGGAGCAGAATGTGGCCCACAAGGAAATGGTTGGCGACCTGCTACAGCACTTGGATGTATGCAAGTCGATGGGGCTGGATAGGATCCACCCGAGGGTACTGAGAGAACTGGCGGAGGAGCTGGCCAAGCCACTTTAAATCATTTATCGACAGTCCTGGCTATCAGGGGAGGTCCCAGTCGACTGGCGGCTAGCAAACGTGACGCCCATCTACAAGAAGGGCCGGAGGGTAGACCCAGGGAACTATAGGCCTGTTAGTTTGACCTCAGTGCCAGGGAAGCTCATGGAGCAGATTATCTTGAGTGTCATCACGCGGCACTTACAGGGCAACCAGGCGATCAGGCCCAGTCAGCATGGGTTTATGAAAGGCAGGTCCTGCTTGACGAACCTGATCTCCTTCTATGACCAAGTGACGCTCTTAGTGGATGAGGGAAAGGCTGTGGATGTGGTCTACCTTGACTTCAGTAAGGCTGTTGACACCATTTCCCACAGCATTCTCCTCGAGAAACTGGCTGCTCTTGGCTTGGACTGGTGTACGCTTCATTGGGTTAGAAACTGTCTGGGTAGCCGGGCCCAAAGAGTCGTGGTGAATGGAGTTAAATCCAGGTGGAGGCCAGTCACCAGTGGAGTCCCCAGGGTTCAGCACTCGGGCCAGTTCTCTTTAATATCTTTATCGATGATCTGGATGAGGGGATCGAGGGTACCCTCAGTAAGTTTGCGGACGACACCGAGTTAGGTGCGTGTGTCGATCTGCTAGAGGGTAGGAAGGCTCTACAGGAGGATCTGGATAGGCTGGACTGATGGGCTGAGGCCAACTGTATGAAGTTCAACAAGACCAAGTGCCGGGTCCTGCACCTGGGGCACAACAACCCCAAGCAGCGCTACAGGCTGGCAGATGAGTGGTTAGAAAGCTGCCTGGCAGAGAAGGACCTGGGAGCATTGGTTGCTAGTCGGCTGAATATGAGCCAGCAGTGTGCTCAGGTGGCCAAGAAGGCCAACAGCATCCTGGCTTGCATAAGAAACAGTGTGGCCAGTAGAGCTAGGGAAGTGAATGTCCCCCTGTACTCGGCTCTGGTGAGGCTGCACCTCGAGTACTGTGTTCAGTTTTGGGCCCCTCACTACAAGAAGGACATCAAGGTGCTTGAGTGAGTTCACAGAAGGGCAACAAAGCTGGTGAGGGGTCTGGAGAACAAGTCTTACGAGGAGCGGCTGAGGGAGCTGGGATTGTTCAGTTTGGAGATGAGGAGGCTCAGGGGTGACCTTATTGCACTCTACAGGTACCTTAAAGGAGGCTGTAGGGAGGTGGGGGTTGGTCTATTCTCCCACGTGCCTGGTGACAGGAGGGGGAATGGGCTAAAGTTGCACCAGGGGAGGTTTAGGTTGGATATTAGGAAGAACTTCTTGACTGAAAGGGTTGTTAGGCATTGGAATAGGCTGCCCAGGGAAGTGGTTGAGTCACCATCCCTGGAGGTCTTTAGAAGATGTTTAGATGTTGAGCTTAGTGATATGGTTTAGTGGAGGACTTGTTAGTGTTAGGTCAGAGGTTGGACTAGGTTATCTTGGAGGTCTCTTCTAACCTAGAGAATTCTGTGATTGATTCTGTGATATCTAATGACACTGTATCATTGATGGAACTGGTAGAAGAGGAACTGGTAGTTACCATGGCAATCATAATTTTAAAATATTTTTTCCCATAATCTTTCTGATACAGTATCAACTGAAGAAAATGTATTTAATGTCAGGCAGACTTGCAGTTTAAGGAATAATTTCATATTTACTTGTAATGGACTCCATCTGGAAAAACAGCAAACATGCATGTTGGATTATCTTGATCTTTGTGATAATTCTTATCTGGTGGGAATGAGTCTTTGCCCATTTATAGAAGAAATATTTGTGCCTATGGGGAAAAAAATTTATACAAATATTTAAGGTCCTAGTGTGCTGTAGCTAGATGAAAGAAATTTTTGTCCCCACTTCATTTTATCGTTCTTACTTTTTACAGCCTATTAAGGTACCACCTCTTGAAAGAATAGTTCATGAATCTTTGAAGATTATTTTGTATGAATTTCTTTTTCAAAGCACATCCTTCATTGTACCGCTCTAAAATACTTCATCTAACACACAGAGTCTGGAAATATTTATAAAAATATTTATTTACAAAGCAGAGGAACTCTGTTTTCTCATTTTCTGATGTCCTTAACTCACATTCATCCATGCATTTTGAAAGTTTTAACAGAAAGTTGCTTTACAGAAACAACAAGAAAAACAAACGAACAAAACACACACACACACACACACAAAAAAAAAAAAAAAAGGAAAAAGAAAGTTTCATAAGGGCATAAAATGATTAAAGAACATCCAAAGGTGGGCTATGAAGAGAGCAAATTGTCTAGAGGGGAAGGTGTGTAAGGAACAGCTGAAGCTGCTTGGTTTTGTTCGGTCCAGCCTACAGCTTCCTCATGAGGACAGGGGAGTGGTGCGTGCTGATCTGCTCTCTGGTGACCATCGATAGGACTCAAGGGAATGTCGTGAAACTGCGACAGGGGAGCTTCAGGCTGGATGTTAGGAAGAGGTTCTTCATTGACAGGGTCTTGGTCACTGGAAAAGGCTCCCAAGGGAAGTGGTCACAGCACCAAACCTTCCAGAGTTCAAGATTTTAGACAATGCTGTTAGGCATATGGTCTGATTTGTTGGTTGTCCTGTGTGGAGTCAGGAGTTGTACTCAATGATCCTTGTGTGTCATTTCCAACTTGGAATATTCTATGATTTTGTGATTCTGTACCATTTTTCACATTGCTGCAAAGGTTTTCAGTGGAGGTTCTAGGGGAACAATTTTTAGGCTTTCTAAATTCATTGTATGAATTGAATACAAATCCCTTTCAGTCCATAGCTGTTGGTGAATCACAAAACATCATATTGTTATGCATGCTTCTACTCATGAAGTGTACAGTAAGTTTTTTATATAGGTGAAATTCTATTAAATAAATTTATTTTTTTCTCCCCCCAGTAAGTAAAATAAAATATATGATTATTCTTTTAAAAACGTCTTGGGAAAAGAGTTCCTTTGCAGAATAACCTAGACGGTATGGATAGACTTCTCGTTCAGCATGCTTACTATAACTATATAACAACTATATAACTAATATAACTAATATAACTTAATATAACTGTAATGAATAAAAGAAGTATTCAGTCTCCAAAATTAAGATTTTGACTCATGAAACATCTATCTATCTATCTATCTATCTATCTATCTATCTATATCTTATGCAAGGATACATAATATTTGGACTACTAAACTTATGTAAAAATGATCCCAGACTATTTGTGTAGATAGTGTTGTAATAGATGTGTTGTAATATTCCAGACCATAAATAGTCTGGAACACAAAATCCCAGATACAAAAAAGTTTGTGAACTGTCTTAGAACTGAATTAATTTCTTATAACTTGAAATTATTCAGTAAATGTTTTGTGTGATCAGATTATAATGTCTGAAAACCTCTCAAGTTTGCTGTAGCAAGTACTTTGTGAGTGATTGGCATATACTAAACACTGAGTCTGCTTACTCAAGATTTTGATGCTACCTACTGACTGGAAGACTACCATAAAGTGTTACAGCATTTGTTTTAATAAATATTTTTTTCACAAAGTATACCCAAAACTAAATGAAACTGTTCATTGCTACAATTAATTAATTCTTAACTTTTAACCAAATAAAAGATTGATTCTATTATTTTTTTCTATTTAATGTGTTTTCTTGTTTGGGTTCTCAGCATTTCTCCAGTTAAATTACCTACAGAAAGTTTATTAGTTCATTTCTGCTGCTTAGGTCTCTCTATAATGTGTGTCATCATTCCCAATATCCACACTGAAAGGTAAATATAATGAAAAAATCTGTAATGGATAGATCCAAGTATGAATAACTCCCATGATAAACTTGTGAAGAAATTTGATCTCTAGATTTGTCAGACTAGTAAGACAGAAAATTAGGATTCTAAGTAAGCTCTCACATAGCCTCAAATGAAGAGGAAAAGATTTTGAAGATTGTTGTGAAATGCACCTAGTTCTTAATGGAAAAAAATAGAGGAACTGGTGCATTTAGTTCTTTTTTTGTTTGTTTGTTTGTTTATGCTTTTGTGTATGGCCTAATTCAAGCCTGCTAACACATATTTAAGATATTCCTGTAGACTGTGTCTGGTAGATTACCAGCAAGAACCTAAAGAATTATAGTGTAATCATTGAAACAGAAAATATTATAGGTTAGAAGGGATCTCTGAGGTCATCTAATCCAACCTGCTGCTCAAACAAGTCCATCTAGAGCAAGTAGCTCTAGCTAGCTAGCAGGGTCTTGTCCAATCAAGTGCTGAATATTTCCAAAGATGGAGACTCCACAGCTTCTCCAGGCAACCTGTTCCAGTATAGATAAATAGACAGATAGACAGATAGATAGATAGACAGATAGATAGATTGATTGATTGATCGATCGATCGATCTATGCCCTGGTTCCATAATTCCTTTTACATGTATTACAAAAATAACTTGTCTAATATCAAGGAGTTATTCTGGGTTCACGATGGTTTGACTATTCAAGCATTACTTGAGAAACAGACAGGTTAGATCACTCCTTTACCTGCTCGGAGGTATTTTAGATGTGGCTTTGATAAACAGACATTGTGAATGCCATCTAGCATCTGACATAAAATATACATGAATATATATAGCTAGAAACCTCTCATTTTAAACTGATGTGTACTTCTTCTTTCAGTATACCCCAAGAATTTCTAATGGAAAGAGTTAGATAGCACCCCACACACTGCAGCATTGTAAAGATTTAATTCTTATCTAGTCTGGGATATATGTAATGAGATGTAATGATCTTAAGAAGCAAACAAAAATAAAAGGTAATCTGTTAGAAAAAAAGAAAAAAAAGAAGAAAATGAGCTCTTTAACACACACAGAGAATAAATAAATAAATAAATAAATAAATAAAAGCCAACATCCTGCTATATGAAAAATTGATTTTATACATGAATAAAAATAAGTTAATAATGTGACTCAAGTAAAACAGCAGTTATTTTGTTCATGCCATATAAGAAAATATAAGTGGAGTATTCTTTCAAAGAGAGAGTATAAAGAGTTAGTGCTGATATACAGGCAATTTTTATTCTATGGAGGAAGTTACAAGAAAAAAAAGGAAGAAAAAAAATGAATGCAGTTCAGGAGAATGGTAACCAATATGGTACATTTTCATACTAAGTAAATGAGAGTTTCAACTATTTCTTTTTAAATGCATATAATGCAAAAAGCAAAGGTGGAAACTAGATCTCAAAATATATTTTTCTCTATCACCTTGTGTAGAATATAAATATTTATCAAATAATCTTATTTTGTTTATACAGTATTGATAATTTCACTATATTCGTTCTGGAGGAATGGACAGAGAGGAACCCCATGAATTTAAACAAGAGGACGTGAATATCCTGTACCTGGGGAAGAACAGTCCTATGCACCAGTATGTGTAAGGGGTCACCCAGATGGGAAACAGCTCTTCAGGTAAGAGCCTGGGGACCTGGTGGACACCAAGTTGAACATGTGCCCTTGCAGCAAAGATGACTCATGGTATCCTGGGCAGAATTAGGTAGAACATTATTAGGTGGTTGAGGGAGGTGATCCTTCCCTCTCTATTGAGCACCAGTGAGTCACATCTTGGAATGGTGGGTCCAGTTCTGGGCTCCTCAGTACAAGAGAGATGTGGACTTACTGAAGCAAGTCCAGTGAAGGGCCGTGATGAAGGAACTGGAACACTTTTTATAAGAAGAGAGGCTGAAAGCGTTCTGTTCATCTCAGAGAAGAGGAGGCTCAGGGGATCTTACTGGTATATATAAATACTTGATGTGGAGGCAAAGAAGACAGACTTGTCTCAGCAGTGCCCAGTGACAGGACAAGAGACAATTGGCACAAACTGAAATGAAAGAACTTCCATTTAAACATAAGAAGAAACATTTCAGTGTGAAGGTGATTAAACACAGGGACAGTTTAGCCAGAGAGGCTGTAAATTTATCATCCTTGGAGATATTAAAAATCTCTGGATAGTACCTTGAGCATCTTGCTATAGTTTGAGCAGGAGTTGGTCTAGATGTTGTTGAGGTCTCTTCCAGCCTCAACCATTTGTGATTCTGTGAACTGGAAATTAAAATATAAATAGTATAGCGAACAACAATAACTAAAAGATTAAATGGCTAGCAAAATAAATTTGAGGTTTTACAATAAAAAGCTTAGTTTTTAATAATAATGGGACTACAGATATGAAGAAAAACCTGTCTGATAGAGGTAAGAAATTTCAGGAAGCATATAGGCTTATCAATATATAAAACAAATTAATCTTGTACTGTGTAGATAATTAAATTATGTTTTATGTTCTGTACTAAGATATGTATATATATACAATTTTCAATTGCTTCTTCATATTCTTGTATTTGAAATTTATGGCAGCAAATCCCTGTCGGTTTATTAGCCTTAAAAAACCTCCTGATTTCATTTAATGAATATAAGGGTGATGTTAGATAACATTTATTATAGATTTTTAACAAATTATTTATTTTTTATAATCATTCTCATGAAGATGGCACAAAATCAATTTTGGGCATTATATTGATCATAAATAGGGGGTTTGGCAGATCGGTTAGAAAATGGGTGGGAAGCCCTGTGGACTAATGAGAAAACTTTGGCATACCAGAAAAATGCTAAGGTTTATTACATTACAAAATTGTAAAATTCAGATGACTTTACAGTAGTCAGATGGATTTCAACTCATATACAATGGAAAAGCTTCTACAAGCTTTTTACTTATTAAGATGTTTGCAATTTCATCCACAGACTCCTTACAAAATTCACTGAACTAAATTTGTGGTGAATCATTCCAAAGGAATCTATAAAGTCTAGTACAAGATTTAATGTCATTCAGTAGGTTCATTAATAGTTGGGAAATACGCATATAAAATCAGAGGGAAAATCACGTTCAGTTTTGGGGCACATATTACAATGATCCACACAACTCTCTGATTCTTTGATGTAAATCAACAAAACATCGCCAAAACTAATTGAGTTACCTCTTTATATCAGATGATGGCTCTGAGAGTTATTGAACTTGGAAAAAATGAGACAGCTTGCAAATGTGAGGAAGAGAATGCCTGAATAGTTGGTTCTTCACACATAAGAGGTTCAATGATTATAATAAATCTACATAATATTTAATAATTCCAAATTCCATCTTTCATATACAGATGGAAAGAATCAATATTTACAATAATAAAAATAATAAAACAGAATCATTATACTGTTTTAATATCTTAAGGATGAATAAATAGGTAAAACTTCACCTTGTCTGCATTATTCAGGAGCAGAAACCATGCTGAAATAAGGACAAGTTTTAAAAATTTATCTATAAATGCAAAAAGATATCCTTTGAGTGTTTATTTAAGACTGGATAGAAATGTTCATATGAATTGCACAGAACAAGAGTCTGCAAACAAAGAAATATCATTTTCTTTTTTTGGCAACTCTGAATGAAGAATTTCGTATACTCATTTGGTCTGAAATTGTTTTACTCCCTTCTATAACTTTGCATCATCTGATATCAGCTCATCTTTTTTGAAGAATTTTGAAAATCTTTTTTATGTTGTTCACTTGTGGGAAGTCTTTGTCCACCTGTCACAGTAAGATATATGTTCTGTTTTTCACTGAATATCACTTACATGTTTAGGAACCTTTTAAATTACAATTTATTTACTTATTTATTTATTTAGAATGATTTTGAGGAGTGTATATTGGATTGTCTGGTTTAATTATTTTTTATTCAAACATTTCACATAACCTACTTTGATGTGTCCAGTTCTGTATACTGACATAATTTAAAGTAGCCTTCCATGTTGAGAAAATTTCAGAATTCTTTCTATTTATTTCTATTTCTATTATTTCTAGAAACTTTCTATTTGATATAATAGATTTTAAAACATATTTCAAAGAAAACTCTCTCTATTGTAACTAGTCTTTGACTGTTCATCCTCTTTATATTTTTGTATGTATATACAAATTTATCATCACCTGCAGTGATGAATGTATCAAAATACTACCAAGTCAATTTGCCAACTCTTTAAGTTGGTATTTACAGTGCACTACCATAAATAAATTGGTTGGTTATTCCTTAGGAGCATCACATGCATATAATCTTTGGCAGTATGAAGAAAATCTCTCTTCTTCCCTACAGGCCTGTGTCTCAGCTGTGGAGAAGCTTTCTTATCCACCAACTCAAAGAGTATATATCTTCGTCCCCATCTGTATGGACCAGTATCACAGCTACCAGACGTAAACATCCCTGTGTTCAAGAAAGGAGGTATAGTGGGAACACACCATATGCCACCCTGTGGTTTTACCTGTGTGACCATGCAGAAGGATGGATGAATTCTGGAAAAACATAAACAGGAAATAAATTTGAGAGGTTCCTAAAGGAGAGTAAGGTTATGTATTTTTAAACAGACGAGTC
Organism: Cygnus olor; assembly: GCF_009769625.2. Lineage (NCBI taxonomy): Eukaryota > Metazoa > Chordata > Aves > Anseriformes > Anatidae > Cygnus > Cygnus olor. The sequence goes on along the minus strand of NC_049169.1, from coordinate 150,417,608 downwards.
CAATGGCTGCTCAGGTGGGAGAAGTTAAGCCTAACATACAGCTCTGCTAAACTGAAAAAGAATTGAAAGTATATTGCTTCAAATTTAGTAATGGTATAATGTTGTTATCAGTAAGCTGTAAATAAATCTTAATTACATTATAATACTTCTGTCACTTTGAAACTTCACCATTTCTTGCTGCTTTGACTACAATAGTGCGATAACTATGCATGTTTGGATATAGAGACTGAATAGGTCTTGTTTTGATTATATTTCTAAAATGGTTATATAAATGGTTATAAAATGGTTATATTTCTAAAACCTCTCCTTAGTCATACAGTTTTTCTCTTGGTCTCCATTTTATATTCAAATAAGGATAGAAACAAAGAGCTTTCAAAGACCACCATGAAAATATGTCCAATGGAGAAATACTTTAACTTGATTCCTATATCAGCTAATAAGAGCAGTTATTACAACAACTACCTAGCATGCAGAAGATGACAGTCAATACCCGAACAGATGTCATCTTCATACTGTATCTCCAGTCCACACCCTATATCTTCAGATTTACAGATATCAGATCTTATAGGAAATCTAGCTCTTTGCGCATAATATCAACCCCAAAACTGTGGCTTGTGCACCAAAATAATTTCTTGTAGAAACAGAAATTTATGTTCTTCTGGAAATTTTTGTTTCAATAAATTGATGTTTTCTGAACTTAGTTGAGTAGCACAGTACCTAAATAACTAGTAAGAAGGAAAAACTTGCTAAAACGTTGTCTAGAATCAATGGATTGATTGGTTATTAAATGATCTGCCGTAGTGTTTCCTAGTTCATGAAATAATCCCTGTGTGTTTACCACTGGCTGATTTTTATTCAGTAATAGAAATACAGCTAAACACTATGCATTTCTGGAAAATCATAAGCTGCTTCCTGGTAGCACTTTAATAAGCTTGTCACAGGTAAGTAGGGGCCACTTGTAGCTAAAATGACAATGGATTTTTGCATCACTTCCATCTTGTGTATAATTTTATGGAGTAGAAAGAAATTCTAATATAAAAAGATCCTTTAGTGTAAACTGCACAGTACAGAATGATTTGGGGATCTTTCGAGTGTTTTAAAGGCACATACACTCATCTCCAAAGCTGTTTGTACTACCAGTGCAGTCTTTAGTATATATGCTCAGGAAGGCTTTAAGTATTTAGTGGAAATTAAGGCTAGTTCAGAAACTTACAACAATCCCTGTACGTGGATCGTATTTTACCTTCTTTGTCAAATCTGTTTCTACTTTGTATTTCAATTTCAGACATGTTTAACAGTTTTCTGCTGTGTAGAAATCAAACTTGAAAGATCAGATTTATTTTCCTTGGCTCCTGAGAGGTCAGCATATTGTTTCCTTTTTCAGAGAGAAATGAAAGGATGAAGACATATAATGCTTTTTTATCAACTCTGCTTTTATGTACAATATACACACCATCCAAGATGACTGTGTTTTTGAACAGAGTCATTAAGTAGTCAGAACAGACTTCAGGAATCATTTGCATTTGAGTTCCCAAGTAGAGAACTCCCAGTTCTGTGGAGAAACTGCTACAAAATATCATTATATGGCTTAATCTATTGAGTCATAGAATTATAGAATAATTAAGGTTGGAAAAGACCTCCAAGATCATCTAGTCTCCCTACCCTGATATTACCCACTATCCCTTTACCTATCCCCCTACCATTGATATTATCCACTAAACCATGTCCCTAAGTACCACATCGAATCTTTCCTCAAACTCTCCCAGGGACGGTGACTCCACCACTTCCCTGGGCAACCTGTTCCAATGCCTAAACTCTCTGAGAAAATATGTCTCCTAATTTCCAAACCGAACCTCCCCTGGCCAACTTGAGGCTATTCCTTCTTTTCCTATCACTAGTTATCTGTGAGAAGAGGCTGACCCCCAACACAGTTGTGCTAACCACAACTTCCTTTTAGGTAGTTGTAGAGAGCAACACGGTCTCCTCTTCTCCAGACTAAAAGGACATCTCCAGTCCTCTTGTTATCAGTCAATAGCAGTTAAGCTGGTGAGCCAGATGTCATTTAAAGCCCATGTTCATAGATTTGGACTTGAATTTTGCATCTTCTGAAGCTGCAGTAATTGTCAGTAAATAATCAGTATATTCAGAAATACAGGAGACAATTTTCTGTTATGCAAGCATATGCCACTGATGTTATACTCCATCATAATACTCTGAAATGTATTCTGAATATTATCAGTAACATGATGAACTACGCATTAGTTTGTACAGATAATGAAAATGATAAGTCAAGTCATCAACTAAATATGAACTAAATATAATTATTTTCATAACCTATGTGGTATAAACATTTCCTAAGAATTTTAATACAGTTTGTAATAACAGAATATTCTCTTTTTTTTTTTTTTTTTTTTTTTTTTTTTTTTCTTACAGAACAGAAGTTGTCAAATATTTCTAAGGCTTATTAAATAAAATTGTTTTGACTGTGTTTGTGATTGTGTTATTTCTTTATAAAATTAAGAAATATATTTCTGATTGGAATAATTCATGTTAAATTAAATTTAAAATATATACATATATTTTGTGCTAGAAAGTCAATATTATATGTTGCTTTGATTTTAAGAAACAATTAAATCGTGCAGGGAGATTTATTTCTCCAATCAAAACAGAGTGAATTCCAAAATCAAATGTTTATTATGAATTCACAGAAGCTTCACAACATAATAGTTTTATTAAATTTGGTAGAAATTTTTACCAAAAAAAAAGTGGTAAAAACAGTAAATGAATAAAAAAGTTCAATTTATTGACCATATATGACTAAGTATACTTTTTGGTCTATTTTATTTCTACAATTGTGATCTATGGTATACTGAGTACATTTCATACTCAGCAGGATAGATTTAACATTGTATTTTATGGAACAACCTAGGTACTTACAGCCACACTCAAGGAAAAAGATATTTTTCACTTGCTGTGATTTTTTGAAAACATCTGAAAATAAATGTTTCCTATATCTCTGAATTAACATGATTATACTTAAACTGTGTGTCCTGACTTTAATTGACATTTTGCTTTATTTTAGTACTGCCGCTGCTACCATGTAGATCTTAGAATTACATTAAACACAAGGCATATGGATCTACTTAACATGGTTTCACACTAAATTTGTACAGTGCTTGATCTTCCCACTGCATAATGGCACTTTTTTTGTTGCCAACACATTCATGGCCTACAGCTGACTGCTTTTATAGCTTTTAATTAAAGTCTGAAATGGAAAGTGTCTATTAGTCAGTGTGTGAAACCAGTCATAAAGAAGAGATTGTACAAACCCTGCACAAGATTGATAGCAGTTACATCACTTTTCCCACCTTTGTCTTCATGATGAAGAGAAGCTCATTCAAGTTAATTATGTTGAAATGGGAGGTCTAGGAGACAGAACCTATTTTGACAAGTGACCTCAATTATTAAAGACTTACAAATAAATTTGTAGGCCAGGAGTTTATCAGTGTTTTATTGGCTTTCACAGACTTGTTGGAGAATATCTCCCTACAGTTTGTGGACTCATTTTTATTGATATTAGTTTTTCTTTTAATTTGGCACCTGACCCTACATGCTATGTTGCAGCTTTAGATTACTTCCCCTTCCCACCCTTCCCTCCCCCCTCCAAATGTCTATTTTTGGAATGCCTGGAATCTAGGCATGCATTTCCACTTGTGAATTTGAAGAATGTTAATTTGTCACACACTCTGTAAAACTTTTCTATTAGTATCTTTACTTTATATACGTGTTTTCATATATAGAGAGTGAGAGAGCAAAAAAGAGAAAGAACTGACTGTTACAAAGGCAGTTTCAGACCTTTTCACAAGCAGCACTACTGCTTGATTGCTTCATTAAATGGGATTGAAATTTGTCTCATTCTCTTTTAGACACTTTATCTTCCAATTTACAAGCACACTGCTAAATCAACCAAAGATAGACTTGAAATAATTCAGGAAAATATTAATGCACCTTTAGCTACCTTTGCCAGTAAGATTTAGTTTGTAGTTGTTGTTCATTTGCTTGTTTTTGGGTGGTGGAAAAAAAAAAAAAAAAAAGCAAACTATGACACATTCTGATACTCCTTTGGCATTCAAATTCACAATCCTTCCTTCGTTCCTTCCTTCGTTCCTTCCTTCGTTCCTTCCTTCGTTCCTTCGTTCCTTCCTTCCTTCCTTCTCTCCCTCCCTCCCTCCCTCCCTCCCTCCCTCCTTCCCTCCTTCCCTCCTTCCTCCCTTCCTCCCTTCCTCCTTTCCTCCCTTCCTCCCTTCCTTCCCTTCCTTCTCCTCCTTCCCTTCTGTCCTTTCTAACAGGCCATTTCTAACAGACAATTTCCTTTTACTACAATATCACCCAGCTAGTTGACCAAAGGAAGCCAGTCAATGCAATCTTCCTGGATTTCAGTAAAGCTTTCAATACTGTCTCTCACAGTATCCTTCTAGAAAAAATGACCAGAATACAGTTAGATAGAAACATAATAAGATGGGTGAACAATTGGCTGGTTTCTTGTAAATGGGGTTGCATCGGGTTGGCAACCTGTCACTAGTGGGATTCCCCAGGGCTCCGTGTTAGGACCAGTCCTCTTCAATGTTTTCATAAACAATTTGGATGAAGGACTTGAAGTTTTTTGTTTTTGTTTTTGTTTTTCCAGAAAGTTTGCAGACAGTACCAGATTGGGTGGAGCTGTTGACTCCATTGAGGTTTGTGAGGTCTTGCTGAGAGATCTGGACAAATTAGAGAGCTAGACAATCACCAACAATATGAAGATTAGCAGAAAGGAATCTGGGGATTTTGATCAACAGCAAGCTGAACATGAGCCAGCAGTGTGCCTTGGCAGCCAGGAGGGCCAACTGCGTCCTGGGGTGCACCAAGAACAGCATTGCTAGCTGGTCAAGGGAAGCGATTGCTCCACTCTGCTCTGCATTGTTGTGGCCTCACCTTGAGTACTGTGTGAAGTTTCGGGCATCACAGTATAAGAAAGTTACAAAGCTGTTAGAGAGTGTCCAAAAGAGGATAATAAAGATGGTAAAGGGTCTAGAGGGGACAATGTATAAGGAGTGGCTGAAATCACTTGCATTGTTCAGCCTGGAAGAGAGGAGACCTCATTGTGGTCCACAACTTCCTCACAAGAGGGAATGGAGGGGCAGGTGCTGATCTCTGCTCTCTCGTGACCAGCAACAGGACTCGAGAGAACATCTTGAAGATGCAACGGGGGCGGTTCAGGTTGGATATCAGGAAATGTTTCTTGACTGAGAGGGTGGTCAGGCACTGGAACAGGCTCGCTGGGGAAGTAGTCATTACACCAAACCTGCTGGAGTTCAAGAAGTGTTTGGACAACGCTCTCAGACACATGGTCTGATTTTTTGGGTGGTCCTTTGGGGACCGAGGAGTTGGACTTTATGACCCTTTGTGGGTCCCTTCCAATTTGGATATTCATAGAATCATAGAAACAAAGAATTATAGAATCAGTTAGGTTGGAAAAGACCTTCAAGATCATCAAGTCCAGCCATCCACCTAGCACTATAAGTTCACCACTAACCTGGCTGCAACCTCCTTTCAGGTAGTTACAGAGAGTGGTAAGGTCTCTCCCCTCAGACTCCATTTCTCCAGACTAAACAGCCCCCGTTCCTTCAGCTGTTCCTCATCTGTCTTGCTTTCTAATCCCTTCACCAGCTCTATTGTTCTGCACATGCTTGAACAACTCAATATCCTTCTTGTAATGAGGGGCCCAAAACTGAACACAGTAAAGGTTGCCTGCCAGTACTGAGTACAGAAGGACAATCACTTCTCTAGTCCTGCTGACCACACTACTTGATACAAGCCAGAAAGGCATTGGCCTTCTTGGCTTCCTGGGCACACTGCTATTTCATGTTCAGACACCTATTGACCCTAGCCATTTTGAGTAGATATTTTAAAATTACTCTGGTCTCTTAAATGGGAAAATGAAACAAGATTGCGTTTAGGAGATAAATGTAAATATATTATGGCTGGTAATTTTCATGAAAACTCAAACCATAGTGTTCCTGACAGTTAAAATATGCAACAGTGTGTATGCAATCTGTGTTATTGTCTATTAGTAGCTGTTAATTTATCAGAAAAAAAAATACATTGTGTATATAAAACATCAGCGAACGGGTTATTTACTTTATTATTATTATTATTATTTAAGGAAATCTTATAATATTTATTAATATCTAAGCACCCAAGAAAAATCGAACTGTCAGTTGTATCTGGTTTGGACTTTCAAAGTTTTGCAGCTACTTGGAAGTTCAATAACACAACTGCAAAACAAATGTGATAGATACAACTTCATTATATAAAAATGGCTGGGTTTCTAATGGTTAAAAATAAATTTCATAGCAAAATATCTTGTAAGTACCGAATTTCAATGTGTAAGAAATATATATATATATATATATATATTTCAGGAGCAAAAGGAACATTGCTTTAATTAGACAACATAAAATATGAAAGTTTGTTCAACAATATACAGGACTGGTGGTAATTTAATTACCTAATTCTTGATCAAAGGGTTTTAGGAAGCTAATAACAAGAATTATTCATTTACATAATTCTCTGACAACCAGCCTGTGCCAAATCTTTATACTATTAAAAATCTGCTAAATATTAGGTTTCATATCTGGAGGTCAAGGGGATATAGTACTGGAGTCCTAACTCAGTTCTGTGGTCTGAAGAGTGATGCTAAGCACGGAGCCCAAGGATCTTTTTCACTTCCTTTGAAGGGATTTGTGGAGACTGTACCAAAAAGATGTTCTCTCTCACAATGGACTCATGCAGGTGAGATTGTTTTACCTATCAGTCCTTCTTTAAAATAAATAAATATATAAACTTAGAAACTCTTGTCATTTCTGTAATAGAGAAAACTTGAAAGCTACAACTTTAAAGTCTGAAACTATTCTTAACTTCTTTTTACACTCTACTATATATCTCATGATTCCAAAGGGTTTGGTTGCTCCCTATCTTTAGGTAGGGAATAAATGAAAGACATGACAGAAATATGTAAGACTCTCCACTGTTCTGCATCTTGCACAAAAACAGGTCTCAATGTAAAGCATGAGAAATGAGGGTATATTTATAGCAGGAATTAAATAGAGTTAGTCCTACTGGGAAGAAAACCTGAAAGTGCTTAAAATGTCTTAGAGACTAAAGATCAGCACAGACTAGGAATGTCACAGAAAGTTATTATTAAGATAATTATGTTGTGTTTGCAAGTACAAAGAGGCTACTGTACTGGTAGCTCAAGAGGGATTTGAGGATTGCACCTTTTCAAATAGCTGTGCTTTTTATCATCTGTCTTCTACGCACCACACATTTCAAAGGAGTGTGTTTTGTAGAAGGTGCTACAGTGACTGATAAGTGAATAGTTTGTCCATTCTCACAGAATGCAGAGTCTTAAATCAAGCAGTTGCTGCCATGCAGACATTCCTTGAATTACAGACTATCACCAGTAATTGTGGCAGAAAAGGACAGGGGAGAAAAAGGATGTTAACGATGTGTATTGGACAAAAAAGGAGCCAGGACAGTCTTTCTACAGAAAATAAGCTATACCTTTCTTTCCATAGATTTATTTATTTTTTTTCCAACTTAATGGGACACCGAAGAAGCATTTTTTTTTTTCTGTCATTCAAACAATGTTTTCCATTAATATTATTATTTTCTTAAAAATGTGTTTCCCAGTTGATAATTTTAACCAATTCCAGCAGTAATTTCCTAAGAGAAAAAAAGAAACCTAAGCATGTTGCCACATGCCCAGGCTTAACTCTCTGAAACAACAAGGGAAGATGCTATATTTTCTGTTATTTTATTACAACTACTATTTAATTATTTATTTCCTGTTAATTTCATACATTTGTAGCCTTTGCAGTTACTGTATGTGGCATACTAAGTGTCCTGGTTTCAGGTAGGACAGAGTTAATTTTCCTCCTAGTAGCTGGCAGGGTGCTATGTTTTGGATTAGGATGAGAAGAGCGCTGATAACATGCTGATGTTTTAATTGTTGCAGAGCAGTGCTTACACCAAGCCAAGGACTTTTCAGCTTCTCGCTCTGTCCTGCTAGCGAGCAGGCTAGGGATGCAGCAGGAGCTGGGAGGGGACAGAGCCAAGACAGCTGACCCAAACTGGCCAAAAGGGTATTCCATACCATCTGACGTCATGCTGAACAATATATAGGGATGGCTAGCCGGGATGGAGGGGGGGGCCGGCTGCTCGGGGATAGGCTGGGCATCGGTCAACGGGTGGTGAACAATTGCATTGTGCACCACTTATTTCGTACACATTATTACTATTAATACTATTATTATTATTATTATTGTTGTTATTCTTTTCCCTGTCTTAATAAACTGTCTTTATCTCAACTCACAGACTTCACTTTCCCGTTTCTCTCCCCCATCCCGGAGAGGGAGGGGGGAGGGTGAGCGAACGGCTGTGTGGTGTTTGACTGCCAGCCGGGCTAAACCACAACAGTCCATTTGGCGCCCAACGTGGGGCACGAAGGGTTGAGATATCGACAGATTTGACCAGAGTGTGTTAAACTAAAATTGGTATAAGTATTTGACCTGCTTAATAGTTGCTAGTCACAATGTTGATTGCCTTAATCTCAAGTCTGCTGTGCCTGTTTCCCAAATTGAGTTTTATAGCAAGTTACTTTCTGTATGTGCTCCCTGTCGTGCTGTTTATCCTTTCCGGGCCCTGGTTTAAGATTGTTATGGTACTGTGCGGTGTAGCGATGGCTTATGAAATGATGAGGTATCTGGTCATGACTCTAACCTGGTATTTGTACTCAGCACTGTCGTCGACTCTATACTTCGGAAACCATATCTCAGAAACTATTAGCAATTACACCTATTGCCTTTTTTCATCAGGGAGTCAATCTGTGGAGGGGACAGGGGAAGATATTTTTTCCTACCTGTTCACTCTCCCTTCCTCCTTCACCACCCTCTTATCCCCCAAGCTAGTTACGGTAGCTCTCCAAGATGTTGAATATCCTTGAGATACTCAGACCAGCATGTTCTTGTTGTTATGTCTCCTGAATGCGCTTCAGGTTTTGTTTAAGGTTAAACAACTACTTAGGAATCTCATCCGGAGATCTGTCTTGAGGCGGGATATTTGCGAGTGGCAGGGAGTGTGGGAGGATATGGACAGGTTTCTAGGGCAGTGGGCACCTCCAGTGTTTTGGACATTCACCCCTGAACAACTGCAAAATCCTAAAAAACTGGTAGAATGCTTGAAAAAAAGGTGTCATGACTCTGGCAGTTCCAAAGTGACACAAATCACTGTGGCGTGCTGGGGTCTGGCTTGTGCCTATCGAGCTGCAATTGATGCTACTATCAACCTAGTGACAGACCCTGCGGCCGTTCCAGTCCCGGCTCCTGCAGCAATTCCAGCTCCAGCTCCCGCAGCCGTTCCAGCTCCCGCAGCCGTTCCAGCTCCAGCTCCTGCAGCCGTTCCAGTTCCAGTTCCCGCAGCCGTCCCGGCTCCAGCTCCCGCAGCTGTTCCAGCTCCCGCAGCTGTTCCAGCTCCCGCAGCCGTTCCAGCTCCAGCTGCCGCAGCTGTTCCAGCTCCCCGCAGCCGTTCCAGCTCCCGCAGCCGTTCCAGCTCCAGCTCCTGCAGCCGTTCCAGCTCCCGCAGCCGTTCCAGCTCCAGCTCCCGCAGCTGTTCCAGCTCCAGCTCCTGCAGCCGTTCCAGCCCCTGCAGCTGCTCCAGCTCCTGCAGCCGCTCCCACTCCTGTGGCTGGGTCAGAGAAACGAACGGTAGCAGTGCAAGTTGCCCCTGCAGAGGGTATTCCAACCCCTGTGGCAGACCCTGTGGCTGGGTCGGAGAGGCGAGCTGTAGCAGTGCAAGTTGCCCCTGTAGAAAAGGTGAAAAAATGGTATAGAGACTCAGGTCGTTTAGAACGCAGAAAGTCTTCTGCTAAGTCTGGGTGTGGAGAAGACGAGGCTGGGCCATCAAGTGTGCAGGAGGATGAAGATGAGGATGAGGATGTCAGAAAATCAACAGTAACTACCCGAACCCTATACCAGCGTGAGCTACGAGATGTGCGAAAAGATTTTGGTCGCTGTATAGGTGAACAGCTTGTCACCTGGCTGCTCCGGTGCTGGGACACTGGAGCCAATGGTGTGGAATTAGAGGGCAGGGAAGCCAAGCGGTTGGGATCCCTTGCTAGAGATGCAAGCATTGACAAAGCAATTGGAGATGGAGCACGATCTCACAGCCTCTGGAGGCGTCTCTTGTTAGCTGTGAAGGGAAGGTATCCCTACAAGGAGGAACTTGTATGTCTACCAGTCAAGTGGACCACCATGGAGAAGGGAATTCAGTACCTGAGGGAATTAGCCGTACGGGAAGTAATTTATAAGGACCTAGATGACGCACAAACATCCACAGATCCAGATGAAGTCCAGTGTACTCGACCCATGTGGCGGAAGTTTGTACGGAATGCACCATCAACATGGGCCAGCACATTGTCAATAATAACCTGGAAAGACGGTGGAGACCCCACAGTGGGTGAAATGGCTAAACAACTCCGGGAGTACGAAGGAAATCTCTCCTCTTCCCTACAGGCCTGCGTCTCGGCTGTGGAGAAACTCTCTGAAGAGTTCCACCAACTTAAAGAGAATTTATTTTCCCCCCCACCTGAACAAACCAGTGGCCACCAGCTGAAAGAGAATACTTTAGAGAAACTTTCTGAAGAGGTCCACCAACTTAAAGAGAGTGTATTTTCTTCCCCACCTGTACAAACCAGCGTCTCGGCTATTAGGGGTAAAAGTGCATCCGTGCAAAGAAGACAATATGGTGGGTACACACGCCGCGCCACCCTGTGGTTTTACCTACGTGACCATGGAGAGGACATGAGAAAATGGGATGGAAAATCTACTGAGACCCTAGAGGCACGGGTACGTGAGTTGCAAAAGAAAACAATCGGGAGAAAGGGGTTCTCTGAAAAGTTTGCTGCTCCAACTTCTAGCAGGCAGTCTTTTAAACACAGAAACGAAGATTCTGACCAGGACTAGAGGGGCCCTGCCTCCAGCCAGGGGGAGGAAAGGGACAACCGAGTTTATTGGACTGTGTGGATTCGATGGCCTGGCATGTCTGACACACAGAAGTATAAGGCTCTATTAGACACCGGTGCACAATGTACTCTAATGCCATCAAGCTGTAAAGGGCCAGAGCCCATCTGTATTTATGGCGTGACAGGGGGATCCCAGCAGTTAACTGTATTGGAAGCTGAAGTGAGTCTGACCGGAAATGGGTGGCAAAAGCACCGTATTGTGACTGGCCTGGATGCTCCGTGCATCCTTGGCATAGACTATCTTAGAAGAGGATATTTCAAGGACCCAAAAGGGTTCCGCTGGGCTTTTGGCATAGCTGCCTTAGAGACAGAGGACATTAAACAGTTGTCTACCTTGCCCGGTCTCTCAGAGGACCCTTCTGTTGTGGGGTTGCTGAGGGCTGAAGAACAACAAGTGCCAATCGCTACCACAACTGTGCACCGGCGGCAATATCGCACCAACCGAGACTCCCTGATTCCCATCCACGAGCTAATTCGTCAACTGGAGAGCCAAGGAGTGATCAGCAAGACCCATTCACCTTTTAATAGTCCCATATGGCCAGTGCAAAAGTCTAATGGTGAGTGGAGACTAACAGTGGACTATCGTGGCCTGAACGAAGTCACGCCACCACTGAGTGCTGCAGTGCCGGACATGCTAGAACTCCAGTATGAACTGGAATCAAAGGCAGCCAAGTGGTATGCCACAATTGATATCGCTAATGCATTTTTCTCCATCCCTCTAGCAGAAGAGTGCAGGCCACAGTTTGCTTTCACTTGGAGGGGAGTCCAATATACTTGGAATCGGCTGCCCCAGGGGTGGAAACATAGCCCTACCATTTGCCATGGACTGATCCAGTCTGCGCTAGAGCAGGGGGAGGCTCCTGAACACCTGCAGTACATCGATGACATCATTGTGTGGGGTGACACTGCAGAGGAAGTTTTCGAGAAAGGGAAGAAAATAGTCCAAATCCTTCTGAAGGCCGGTTTTGCCATAAAACAAAATAAAGTTAAAGGACCTGCATGAGAGATCCAGTTTTTAGGAATAAAATGGCAAGATGGACGTCGTCAAATCCCAATGGATGTGATCAACAAAATAACAGCTATGTCTCCACCAACTAGCAAAAAGGTAACACAAACTTTCCTAGGTGTCGTGGGGTTTTGGAGAATGCATATTCCAAATTACAGTCTGATTGTAAACCCGCTCTACCAAGTAACTCGTAAGAAGAATGCTTTTGAATGGGGCCCTGAGCAACGACAAGCCTTTGAACAAATTAAACAGGAAACAGTTCATGCAGTAGCCCTTGGGCCAGTCCGAACAGGACCAGATGTAAAGAATGTGCTCTACACCGCAGCCGGGGAGAATGGTCCCACCTGGAGCCTCTGGCAGAAAGAACCTGGGGAAACTCGAGGTCGACCCCTGGGGTTTTGGAGTCGGGGATACAGAGGATCTGAGGCCCACTATACTCCAACCGAAAAGGAGATATTGGCAGCATAGGAGGGAGTTCGATCTGCTTCGGAAGTGGTCGGTACTGAAGCGCAGCTCCTCCTGGCACCCCGACTGCCGGTACTGGGTTGGATGTTCAAAGGAAGGGTCCCCTCTACACATCATGCAACTGATGCTACATGGAGCAAGTGGGTTGCACTGATTACTCAGCGGGCTCGAATAGGAAACCCCAGTCGCCCAGGAATCTTGGAAGTGATTATGGACTGGCCAGAAGGCAAGTACTTTGGGATATCATCAGAGGAGGAGGTGGTCCGTGCTGAAGAAGCCCCAGTGTACAACAAGCTACCAGAAAATGAGAAGAAATATGCCCTGTTCACTGATGGGTCCTGTCGTATTGTGGGAAAGCATCGGAGATGGAAAGCTGCTGTATGGAGTCCTACACGACGAGTTGCAGAAGCTGCTGAGGGAGAAGGTGAATCGAGTCAGTTTGCAGAAGTGAAAGCCGTTCAGCTGGCCTTAGATATTGCTGAACGAGAAAAGTGGCCAGTTCTCTATCTCTATACTGATTCATGGATGGTAGCAAATGCCCTGTGGGGGTGTTTACAGCAATGGAAGCAGAACAACTGGGAACGCCGGGGCAAACCCATCTGGGCTGCTGCATTGTGGCAAGATATTGCTGCCCGGGTAGAGAACCTGGTTGTAAAGGTACGCCATGTAGATGCTCATGTGCCCAAGAATCGGGCTACTGAAGAACATCAAAACAACCAGCAGGTGGATCAGGCTGCTAAGATTGAAGTGGCTCAGGTGGACCTGGACTGGCAACTAAAGGTGAATTATTTATAGCCCGATGGACCCATGACACCTCAGGCCATCAAGGTAGAGATGCAACATACAGATGGGCTCGTGACCGAGGGGTGGACCTGACCATGGACACTATAGCACAGGTTATTCATGATTGTGAAACATGTGCTGCAACTAAGCAAGCCAAACGGTCAAAGCCTCTCTGGTATGGAGGACGATGGCTGAAATACAAATATGGAGAGGCCTGGCAGATTGATTACATCACACTCCCTCAAACCCGCAATGGCAAGTGCCACGTACTTACAATGGTGGAAGCAACCACCGGATGGCTGGAAACATATCCTGTGCCCCATGCCACCGCCCGGAACACTATCCTGGGCCTTGAAAAGCAAGTCCTATGGCGACATGGCACCCCAGAAAGAATTGAGTCAGACAATGGGACTCATTTCCAAAACAACCTTATAGACACTTGGGCCAAAGAACATGGTATTGAGTGGGTGTATCACATCCCCTATCATGCACCAGCCTCCGGGAAAGTTGAACGATACAATGGACTGTTAAAGACTACACTGAAAGCAATGGGTGCTGGGACATTCAAAAATTGGGAAACACATTTGGCAAAGGCCACCTGGTTAGTCAATACTAGAGGATCTGCCAACCGAGCTGGACCTGCCCAATCAAACCTGTTACGCACTGGAGAAGGGGATAAAGTTCCTGTAGTGCACGTAAGAAACATGCTGGGTAAGACAGTCTGGGCTACTCCTGCCTCAGGAAAAGGCAAGCCCATTCGTGGGATTGCTTTTGCCCAGGGACCTGGATGCACTTGGTGGGTAATGCAAAAGAATGGGGAGGTTCGGTGTGTACCTCAAGGGGACCTAATACAGGGTGAGAATAGCCCATGAGTTGAATTGTAGTATGTTAATTATCGTATAACACTGTATGTCATCACTACCATGGTTGCTATATATCATAGATGAAAATGGTGATTAATTAGAAGGTATTGGAAAGAGTGTAACCTGAGCATGACATAAATGGTATGGAATAAGGGGTGGATATCTGTCCTGGTTTCAGTTAGGACAGAGTTAATTTTCCTCCTAGTAGCTGGCAGGGGGCTATGTTTTGGATTAGGATGAGAAGAGCGCTGATAACATGCTGATGTTTTAATTGTTGTAGAGCAGTGCTTACACCAAGCCAAGGACTTTTCAGCTTCTCGCTCCGTCCTGCTGGCGAGCAGGCTAGGGATGCAGCAGAAGCTGGGAGGGGACAGAGCCAAGACAGCTGACCCAAACTGGCCAAAGGGGTATTCCATACCATCTGACGTCATGCTGAACAATATATAGGGGTGGCTAGCCGGGGTGGAGGGGGGGGCTGGCTGCTCGGGGATAGGCTGGGCATCGGTCAACGGGTGGTGAGCAATTGCATTGTGCATCACTTATTTCGTACACATTATTACTATTAATACTATTATTATTATTATTATTATTATTATTATTATTATTATTATTATTGTTATTCTTTTCCCTGTCTTAATAAACTGTCTTTATCTCAACTCACAGACTTCACTTTCCCATTTCTCTCCCCCATCCCGGAGAGGGAGGGGGGAGGGTGAGCGAACGGCTGTGTGGTGTTTGGCTGCCAGCCGGGCTAAACCACAACACTAAGTTTGACATTTTCAGGGAGAAGCATAAGCTGACAGTGTCCCTATGTTATGAAGTTAGAGCCGCAAGGAAGGAGCGAAAGAAAATTCTTCCTGTGGAACTGACAGCCCACTTACCAGCAATAGTTTCCATTTTATATTTCATGTATGATCTGTTATGGGAAATCACTTTGTTCTTTAAAACATCTGTGGTGTATTACTGAGGAGAGGAGTGATGTGTTATTGTGCTATGAATCATTTATTTATTTATTATTATCTTTCATACTATGTGACTTTGGTGCCAAACAGAAAAATTTGGAACATACATGACACAAATTCAGTCACTATGACTATATTCTCCTCCTCCATACTCCCAGAGCATCACATGTGGTGCAAGACAAGTAGTCAGCTTTCCTCTGCATTGAACCAACACACTGTTTTAAGAGAACATAGCAAAGAGCAAAATACAGAAAAAAAATACACATAACAATTTCCCCATTTTCTATACTTCATTATCTGTTTTTTTTTTTTTTTTTTTTTTTAATATTAGGTTCTTCTAGTCCTCTGGTGACAAATGGTTTTCAAGGGGAAGTGCTGAAGATTTGGGAAGTTCTCATACACTAGATTGAGAAAACAACCACCCCTCTGCTTTGCTTTATGAGGCATTGCTTTGAGCTCCTGGAACAGAAAGGAACAAAGTATTTTTTTATTTTTATTTTTGTTTTTCTCTCCAGCAGTAGACACTACAGGTAAATGATACAACCAAATCTGTCACGCATCAGGAATGGTCAGTGATCCCTGGCAGGTCTGAGAAGGGGGTGCTGACTGGGGCACTTGTGTTAGCATATCATCCAGACCACATGTTGAGTTTGGCCTGCAATAAGTGCCACTCAGAGAGGGCAAACAGAATTGGCATCTATCTATCAGCGGGCTGATAGATATGCCAACTGCTGTTTCTGTAGGACTACCTTTTATTTTTATTTTTATTTTTATTTATGTTTTTATTTATGTTTTTATTTATGTTTTTATTTATGTTTTTATTTTTTATAATTCTCCTAACAACCTTTTTTTTTTTTTTTTTTTTTACCAGTCTACACTGAAAAACAGACTGACTGGTTTAGTGTTTTTTTTGTTTGTTTGTTTGTTTGAATTTGTTTGATTTTTTTTTTTCCCTGCTATGAAAACTTCACCTTGTCATTTTAATTAAAAATATATTGGGCACCCATATACAAAGCTAATTGTGTCTGAGTCTGCCTGAAGCGCTTCACAATCTATGGATAATGCATATTTCAGCTAGTCATTGGCATTGACCCTTAATAGGAATGGAAATTAAATACAATCAGTTGTTTAGTTATTTAAGCATTGTTCTCATATTGTCATATAAGCCTTACTGTCAGCTAAAAATAAATGATAATCATTCCATGGGCAGTATTTGAAATCATAGGTGTTCTGTGTATACGAAACATTTCCTGGTGGATCATAATGTTTTTGAAACAGCTTACAACCCAGGTTTGAGTATCACATGGAATGATGAGAGTTCAAAATGGTCTTTGTTGCTTTAAAAGCAGATATATAATTCCAGGACCTTACTCTATGCAAATGGCATTCATAAGCAGCAGTCAAAGTTCTATTATTTTCTTTCATTCTTGTGACATCAGAAAATTGGTAGAAAATATATGCCCTCTGTACTGGTCTATTTCCAGATTCTGCCACCAAATTATTATTCAACTTATGTTTAGGATCTTAATCATTATAATTAATCATGTTGTAACTGTAGAAAGATACCTAATATCCCATCTTTATGTATTATTTAGATTATTTCTGTATTGAAAAGCACAGGCAAGGGATCAGTTAAACACTTTGGGGTCTGCTTTACCACCGAAGAACAGAGAATTTGTATGCAAAACTCATGTTAACATCAGTGCAAGTTTGTTCCATATATCACCTGGGTATTGATAGAAGCAGTAAGACCTTTAGTGACATCCTTACACAGTTTTGTATATCACTGCTTTTCAGGTGGTCATCATTATCAGTGAGCTAATATTTTAATGTGTTATTAGGTAACATAATGAGTATTTTCAGTCATGATCTTTGGGTGAAAACTCACTATACAAGCAAGATATACATACAATAAATAAAAGTACAAGTAAGATTTTGCTGTCATTGCCATTCCAAATAATTTATAAATAATGTTAATATCTAGAAAATAATGATTACTTTTTGCTGTGTTTTCCTTTGAAAGATGCTATCTTTGTATACTACCTGAAAGGACTAAAATACAGTTAATAATTTAAATAGTCTTGTTGATGGGTAGCCTTTCTTCACGTGTTGAAATGTGTGATACTACAGGATAGTTTGCAAGGTGGATCACAGTGAAATGGAAGCCTAACCTAGTTTCTGCAGATGCCTGAAATTTCTGCCAGCATCAAAGATATCGCCAAGTATGTGTTTGTTAATACAGCACTTTGTTAGTTCTTTCTTTTTTCTGCGGTGAATCTTTTGCTCTGGATTTTCATTTCTCCTTGGCTCCATTGTATAGCATCTTCTTTGCTGATCTCCAGATTAATATTTTACTCACTGTCAGCATTTTCCTGGTTATTTCCGTGTGAGTTACACTGGGTTTCCATTCCCTAAATGAAAGCCTCCTTACTTTTCAGTGTTGTTTCCAAAGTGCTTTGTGAATAAGCTTTCATTTCTTATACACTAGGGCATGCCTTTCTCCAGTGGTGGACTATATTCATTGTATTCTTGTTAAAAACACAGTGCCTTTTGTCAAGTTCACAGCTTAACTTTTAATTTTGAAAGGATCTCTTTATAAAAAAATAATAACAACAACAACAACGACAAAATAAATGGGTGATTAAGTGTTTTAATAATTAGATGTGAGTTTTTAGGTTTTGTCAGCTTCAATAAATCAGCTTACTCAGCTACCATCTTCACAACATATATATTTTAAAATATTATTATTATTATTATTTTTAAATGGTCAATTTCAATATTTTGGGATCTTAGTCTGTGAGTAACTGACTGCCAAACTTGTATTTTTTCAATGTTTAACTGCACATCTAAAATATTTTAAATGATGTTATTCATAATTAGTTTAGTAATTTTATGTAGTTTTAGACAACAAACCTCTCCCTTCAGTCTGCTCTTCATTTTGTTCATAAAACAAGCAAAAGGTAAAGACTGACATGGTGTGTGTGTGGGTCCCTTACTAACAATTGTTGCTAATACATTGGTGAAATTGTACAGATTACGTTATCCTAGGAGGGGACATTCCATCTTGACTATTTACTTAGTTCTGTGTTTTGTAATAATTTTTATTTGAATTTGCATAGCTACCCAGGGAAGTGATCACTACAAGGAAAACTTATCAATTAGAGGTTATACCTGTAAAACTCCTACAGGCTTTTATAACAACAAGTAAATGTAGTTATTCTCCAGTCTGCAGTCATGGCCATAATCATGACCTTCTCTGTGGTTCCTTCCCTTACAACACAGATTAAGAATAGTTATGTGAACAGTCATGAAACTAGCATCATTCTGTTCCTATGGCTCATTACTGTGCATGTGCATGTGTGATGTTGGAAATAATATATTCTTTACCACCTAGAGTTCCATCTTCTGATTGTCCGGTATTTTTGTGAAATTTTAAAGACAAGTGTCTTTTTTTTTTGTCTTTTTTTTTTAACTAAAGAGATATCATAAACCATTAAAACACAAGTGATTATTGTACGAAGTCAAACTCTGCAGTCCTCAGAAGGACTGAGTATTAGAGGTGTATATTTTTGTATCCTGAATTACTTGGGAAATTGTGGGAATGATGTAGTAAATATAAAATGCAGAAGCAGCAAAAAGCTAACATTTTTGAAAGATAAATAACAAGAAATATCCTGAGGAATGACTGACTTTTGGTCTTCACTTTTTCTCTATATTTCTCTGTATTTCTCTCTCTCTCTCTCTCTCTCTCTCTCTCTCTCTCTTTTTTTTTTTTTAACGTTAACTCCAGAAACTCATTCACAACGTTAGCAACTTTCAATAATCTGAAAGATACAGTCTATACTAACATGTACTAAAACTTATTTTATCTTCTAAAATCAGAGAATATCTATGATTGTCTACCTCATTTATAACATTGATAATGGTTTACATTGGTTTACATTATAGTTACCAACCAGTGAGGGATACATTAGAGTTGTTTTAAGTAGGAACTTTCAAGATTGCTCTTATTCATCTAATAAATATTTGCATAAATACTGAAACAAACAATATAAGAAGAGAGAGTGAAATGGAGGAATATAGCACTAGAAGTGCATAGAGAGGTAATATAGCAGAAACATCAGCTTGGAACAAATGAATCTTCTTCCAACTATGAGACAGTTTTTGTGGAGGAGCTTTTTCAGGAAAGAGGTGTGGAAAACAATGGTTTATTTAGCTATATAATAATAATAATAATATAATAATAATATAATAATAATAATATATAATAAATAATCTATAAAAATATATAGACTATCTGGAGGAAAACTAGAAAACAGAGCTAGCAGTTGGAATAAAAAATAACCAACGGAGAGCACTGCCATGATGTAGAAAACTAGATGGGAAGGGATAAGAATGAAAGCTTAATATAAAATAAAAGAGTAAGGTGTTTAACAAGTCCAACTAAGAGAATAAAAAACAAATAAATGAAAGAAAAGTTTAGTTTGCAAGACCGAAGATTACTAATGAAAAGAAGACATGAGGAGGATTGAAAAGTGAGAGGGAAATAGAAATGTAATCTAAAAGAAAGAGAAATGGAGAAAAATAAAGAAAATGCACCTTTGAACACAGTTTAATATGATCTAATCTTTCCATAATATTGCAAAAAAATCAAACTTTTTTTTTGTTAGACTCATAGAACAGCAATTTAAGCCTGGTGAATGTTAGAGGATTAATACTCTTGCTCTGGCTGTTCTCTGACTGCATAGATTAGCATGGCTAAGGAGGTTCTGAATTAACTTCTCTGTCCTCTGTAGTGTGTGTTGCAAAAGGGAAATGTAAGTAGGTAATGTTGGCATCCGGTCTCTCTGGTGAGCAATGGAAGAGAAATTTTGCTGTAAGATGCTTTTATGTTCAGTGTTCATATCCATCAAGGGAATAGTTTGTTTTGTTTCCTCTAAAGTACTTAGCACAATTCTGAGTGCTATAAAACAGTTAATGATTATATATATATAAAAGAGCTTAACTGAATTTCATTTGTGGATGTCTGTTAACTACCTTATAAAACCCATCTCTAAATCAGTTTAGATTAGGTAATAGATGCATCTCACCTTTTCAAGTTGTCATTGGTTACATTTATTTGACTGACTTCTAAAAATCATGAAGCAGCTTTCAAAAATTTCATTTACTTCATCAACACATGAGGATAGAATTAAAGTACAGCAAAAGACACAGTGGCAAGTTATTGATTCAGATCTTATAACTTAATTGATTTAAACAAGAATGGTTTGTTTTGTTCCCTAAGTGTGGCTGCAACTGAAATTAAGTTAATTCAAAATTGGAAATAGCTTCAGATAGTATCTCTGTAGATTGTTTACTAGTGACTTCCTCATTCATCAGAATTTTTAATAGTCTCTGTATATTTCTAAGCTTATGAAACAATAGTTATGATTAGAAAGACAGAGTGAGATGTCTTCTAGATGAAAATTATTATTATTTTTTTTTTTTTTTCAGGAAAATACCATGAATATAATATTAAAGAGAAATGTTACAGACACAAATCAAATGTTAGAAACTTAATGTTATGCTTATAAAAATTATTCTTGTTTTCTTTTTAATTTAATGTTACTTTATTTTTAACAGCTCACACAAATTAGAGCTTGTAATTCATATTTTTCTAAGACTTTTAAGGATCATTCAAGCACAGTATATTGCATTTTGTTGGGTTGGAGTTAATTTTCTTCATGGCAGTTCATATGATGCTGTTTTAGATTTGTGATCAGAACAATGCTGATAAGACAGTGATATTTTAGTTACAGTTGAGTGTTTGCACAGCATCAAGACCTTCTCTGTTTTTCACTGTCCCCTCCAATAAATAGATTGGGGGTGTACAGTTGAAGGGGGTTTATGGACTTTAGCCATGTTTTGCTCAGGAACTGGATTAGCATTGGTCTACTGTTAGGAGGTGGTGAGTGATTGCCTTCTTGTCCTCTGTCTCTCTTCTTCAACTTCTCCTACATTATTAAACTATTTTTATCTTGACCTGTGAGTTTTCTTGCTTTTACTTTTCTTTTTCTCTTCCTCTGTCCCACTGTGGGGAGGGATCAAGTAAACAAGCAACTGTGTAGTGTTTTTTGTTTGTTTGTTTGTTTGTTTGTTTTAAATACTGTGCAGATGTCTGTCTGCAGAGACGTGTATTAACTAGTAAAGAACTTATTATTGACAGAAGCAAAAGTGAGGAAAAAGAGAATTTAAGACAGGGCTTGGATAAGGATGTATCACACGGTATTTCCTCCTTCTATGTCAATGAGACAAGAAGCAATTCACTCTTTTCTCCCTTTGTGATAAACTGTATTGTACTGTTGTCTATTGTTGTTACGGAGTGGTGCTTGAAGTCCTGACAGCTAAACAATTGTATCAGTGATTATTTGGAAAAATACATTTTCTACATGTGGAAATGGACTTTTCATAATTTGTATACAGTTCATATAACCTTGTTTTTTGATACATTTACTATACACATAAAAGGATATGCTATTTTATGCTAAATAAGTGTTTCCTGTTTATTTTCTTCTGGTTGTGATGGTTTAGTTTCTTTATTTTTACCATGTAATTGTGTTCAGGATCTATTTTTCAAAATCTTATAATTACTCTTGAACCTTACATATTGTCTCAGCGGTGCAGAGTGAAATACAAACCCAACAAGACAAACTGCCACTTATGTCTTTCTCAATATTTTACAGAACTGCTAAATGTACAAGCTATTGAATAAGAAAATGGGAGTGAAACAAGAATGGAATGAATTTGGAAACAAATTAACTAATTACATCATCTGGCAATATAATCTATTTCCTAGACTCTTTAATTGTGCACAGCCAGTCTCCTAGGCTTAAATTATTAAACATTATTCAAGAACTGAAATGTGTTTTAAAAATTAAGAAAGTCTTTATAACATATAAATATGGTTTTTAAGAAGTCTATAAAAAGTACAGAGAACTATAGTGAAACATCAAAGTTCAGGAGTTACAGGAGTTTCAATGTTGACATTTTATTGGAGAAATTTTGCTGGGAAAATATTTGCTTTTAATGCAGACAGATTGTTAGATTTTTCTGTGGTGTAACTTGTTCTTAGAGCTGTAAATAAGGCCTTGAATTTCAGATAGTAGATATAACCTGAATAATCCAGCTTAAACATTAATATTATTTATTATTTATTAAGTTTGTAGTAGTAGTAGTAGTAGTAGTAGTAGTAAACTATGCTACCATAACAAATGTTATGAATATTCAATGTGATGGTGAAAAAAAGTTATCTGTACATTTATTCTATCACTTTTTTTTTTTTTTTTTTTGCATTTTATTGTGTTTTGTTTTGATTTCCTTTCTTTAAATAAAGCTGGAGTCTATTGTTCAAAGCAAGGTATGGTTGTTCTCCTTCGGTATATTCTGGGTGTCAAGTAAGTCTTAGATTTTTATTTTTATTTTTATTTTACATTTTTTCCGCTTGGTTCATGTGTTTTTCCAATACCTACCTCATACATCTGCAATTTTAATGCTGATTTTCCCTAATTTATTGCCCACTTTAATTTCCAACCTGACAAATTCTGAATACAGAATAGTAGTAGGATTAACGCTAATTTCTATTGCAATTTATTTTCCTGCTGGGAAGTAAGGAACTTACTCTGAATATTCCTTCCTTCATATGATTCCTTCCTTTTCTTGCACTTCACATTAACTTTGTGTCAAGTTGCATATGTATGTGTAACTGTTTTGTTTAGGCTGAGTAGTTGGTGCATTCTCTAGTATGTTTAGGCTGAGTAGTTGGTGCATTCTCTAGTAAACTCTTAGGTTTAGAGAAGACTGAAAAAGGAACAGACCTCACTGCAGTTATTTTCTGGCTTGTGCTTGAGTTTTCTTCCTTTGGAAGTTAAGGATTAGGGAGGACAGAGACAAGCATTATCTACAAGCATTATCTACAACAAGGTCTTGCACTGACATGAAAGACTCTTCAGTGGTGCACCTTGACAAAAATCAATGTGCACAGACTTAAGCACAAGACATTCCCTCTGAACGTTATGAAGCATTTGTTTATTGTGTGGGTGACAGAGCAGTGGCACAGAGAGGTAGTGGAATTTCTGTTCTCGAAGATCTTCAGACATAGTCCTGAGCAACGAGCTCTATATGGCCATACTTCAGCAGGGGGTTTGGACTAGATGACCTCTGGATTTCCTTCCAACCTCAACCATTCTGTGATTCTGTGAAAATCAAAACAAGCACTCAATCCTGAAAATCAAATTCTACCACTTTGGATAGTGGCAGTGAGACGTACACTATATTCTTATAATGTCATGTTCTTCTAATACTCAGTCTGTAGGTAAGTCTTAAAGGCCAGCTGACAAGAGTTAAAATGGGAAAAGCGAATTCAGCTGAGTTTTCCACTTTTTGTAGGAGTTTATAGTAATTTTATAACATTTGTACAGTTGAAATACTAACTTCAGGCTACTGAAAAATCACATTTCCTTCTTTAAAAAATAAAAATAAAAAACACATTTCAGTTAGAGTGTTGTGGTTTAGCCCAGCTGGCAGCTAAACACCACACAGCCGTTCTCTCACCCTCCCCCCTCCCTCTCTGGGATGGGGGAGAGAAACGGGAAAGTGAAGCCTATGAGTTGAGATAAAGACAGTTTATTAAGACAGGAAAAATAATAACAACAACAACAATAATAATAATAATAATAATAATAATAATAGTAATAGTAATAGTATTAATAATAATAATGTGTACGAAATAAGTGATGCACAATGCAATTGTTCACCACCCGTTGACCGATGCCCAGCCTATCCCCGAGCAGCCGCCCCCCCTCCACCCCCGGTTAGCCACCCCTATATATTGTTCAGCATGACGTCAGATGGTATGGAATACCCTTTTGGCCAGTTTGGGTCAGCTGTCTTGGCTCTGTCCCCTCCCAGCTCCTGCTGCATCCCTAGCCTGCTCGCTAGCAGGACAGAGCGAGAAGCTGAAAAGTCCTTGGCTTGGTGTAAGCACTGCTCTACAACAATTAAAACATCAGCATGTTATCAGCGCTCTTCTCATCCTAATCCAAAACATAGCACCCTGCCAGCTACTGGGAGGAAAATTAACTCTGTCCTAACTGAAACCAGGACATAGAGAAACAAAGGACTCCATGAATTGTTTCCAGTCTACAGCAATGTTTAACAAGCTGTGATATATATAAGCTAATCATTGAAAAATGAGTCTGTTTATTTCAGGTTTAAAAGTATAAAAGATAGAAAAGATTATACCACTGATAGAAAACACGTCCTGAAGACACTGGAAGCTCAGAACCTTTATCCTCTCAACTTGTCTATTGCTTTGTAGATTCTATTTGATATGATCATAAGGAATACTAAAACTTTTTGAGTTTCACAGGGTTGCCAGAGACAGTAAGGCAATTAGTACTGCAGCAGTAAATAATGTTGTATATTTCCTACAGCTAACAAAGTGTATTTTGGGATTTCTATACCATAAACAGATATAAAAGAGAATTGTCCATATAAGTGATTAATATGGGGATAATCATATATGAATTATATAATTCTCCATCAGACTGAACAGCAGAATGAAACTTTATGTATAATTCAAGGCTGATGCATGTGAGTTTTAGTGTAAGTAATCTAACACACAATAGGTTGAAAAACTATGATTTATAACTTCATTTTTACTTCAAGAAGTTGTTGGCTACCTCAGCCTTCTCCACATCTATCCTTACATGTTTGCCCATCTCATCCATCAGAGGAGGTACATTCTCCTCGGCCTTTCCCTTCTGGCCAATGTACCTATAGAAACCCTTCTTTTTATTCTTTTAATCCCTTGCCAAGCTCAGTTCTATCTGTGCCTTAGCTTTCCTGATCCCATCCCTGCATATCTGGACATCTCTTCCCATACATGTGGGAACATACACATGCATCACCTGTAAAACTTCACCTGCACTGACTTCCAGTGAGATAAGAGAGAAATTAGATAGAAAGGAGATGATAAAGTACTTTTTATAGAATGTCTTCATAAAATGTAAAGTTTGAATTTTTATATTGTGAGTATTTTCAGATAAGGAACGGCTTTACCTAAAGGCATGACATTATCATCAAATATAAACAATTAAATCTGTAGAACGATGATTAGATTGTTATTATCATCATTATAATTATCATTATCATTATTATTGTCATATCTATCTATATATGCAAATACTTACATTATGAATTCCCACCCCCACTCCAAATGATCAGTTTTTAATTATGAGAGCTGACAACTCAGAACTTATAAGTGACTATTATGCCTTCATTCTCAAACACCCTAATAATAATCTAATTTTAAAATTAAATTGTATAAAGATAAAAGGACAGTTATAAATGTGGTTCAATTTCTTTAATCTCTGTCAGCATGAAAACTTAAATTTGTTATGAATGGAATGACTAACTACTTACTGCACCAGTAATATTTTTCATAATGATCAAAATGAGAAAATACTAATATTTCCTTTAGCAAAAGCATCTGCAGCACTTTACTTTTTCATGTAACCATAATTAAGATTAAAGAAATGTGACTTGACTTTGTTTCCCTCTGGAAAAGGTATGAGTAATAAAAAAATCTGTAGCACCTAGATATACCTAATGTAATCTTTGAAACATCTGTTGAATTTCTTAACCCCCCCCTTTTTTTTTTTTTTTTTTTTGGCAAAATGCATACTTCTAAATTTCCAGTAAGAGCAGTGACATCAGATACATTCTTATCAACATATTCCAAAGTTTTCTGTGTTGTGCATACAATGTAATTCACTTCAGTATTTTTGCAAGTTAGACTATTGTAAGACTATTAGAATATTGCAATTTATATTGACATCCTACAGCCTGGCAATGTACTTCTATACATAATTCACAAAGAGAAAACCCGATACTTGGGTACTGGAGGAGTGAGGGGAGGTCATGTAAGTAAAATAAGAAAATAGCAATATCAGTAGCATATCAGTTATTCCTGGCTAGCTTACTTTTCTAGTTCCCACTGTTAATTTCAAAATAGAGATAACCTTGGATTTGTATCTTGTCTTTACTTGTAAATCCTTCTTAGTCCAGAACCTGATGACTTTCAGAACCAATTATTGTAAAACAAAAATATTACCTAAACTTTGTTAGCTATATCCCTGATTATATGAAAATACACTGATTTGTTAGTTGTCATTTTAAATATTGGTAGTAGTGTCTGTGTGGCCAGTAGCAGCTAGTAGTGTTAATAAGTTTTAAAGTTTCCTAAAAAAAGTCTTGTATAACAAGACCATAGATGCAATAAAAGTCATTCAAAAGAGACAAATAGGATGATTTCTATAGCAATTTTTTATTGAAAGGACAAAGATTACTTCTCTCTGGAGAACAGGTAAATTTATTCTTTTTACTCATAATATACTTAGACATAATGCTCATTTAAAATATGACTTCTGATATATGTGTTTTCTTCAAGACAGAAAATGGGCCAGCTATTCAATAAGCTTTCTGTTAAATGAAGAGATTCTACCTCCTGGGATTGCTTAAGGTCTTTCATCAGCTAAAGACTTCCATCATCAAGCTAAATGTGTAACATACAAACAAAATTATTTCTATAAACACATTGCTAGTTACAGAAATGTTGTATTCTAATCAGCATAATAGGCTCTTTCAGAGAGTTAATTCCTCAGGAACCAATTAGCATAGTTAGTGTTAGGTGTGTTTTTCCTAACTTTAACCTGTCTTAATGCACTTTGTGCTGATTTTCATGGCAATGGAGAGAGAAATGTTCAAATATATCCAAACAGTAATTCATACAATATCAGATATAATGAATGATTATTTTTTATGAAACAATATTATCTGTGAATATATTTATTTCTATTAACAAAGAAAAAGAAGACAAGATTCTTAATTTCTAAGTGACTAAATTTAGGTGAGACATATCTTGTCTTTATATTCATAGCTTCCTCTAGGCCTGCTGTTGTAGAAAAGCTTATAATAATTGTTCAGTGCTAACCAGGCAGAATATACCATGGATTCTCAACAACAGTCTGTTTCTGATGCAATTTGAAATATTAAACAAGTCATCTAACAGGTCAGTAGTTTGTTTGTTTGTTCCTTTTCAGATCTATAGATCTCTTCACTGAACATGGTGTTTGCCCTAATGTGGCTGGACTGGCTGAAGGGCATGGTGGGAAAAACTTGTATTTTGCCGTCTGCCTGCGTTTCCAACACCAATCTGCTGCACAGTGTCATATTTTGCCTTTCTCAACATCAATTTTTCAGTTATTATTATTTTATCTGATGTTTCTGTATATTTCTTAATCAAATTATCCAAATACCCACCTTTATCTTCCTATACTTCATCTCCCCACCCCAGACCCTCACTTGGGCTCTATACTACATACCTCATTCAAACTCTGCACTCTCTCTGCTGTGTATTCAAACCAGTTTATGCTTCTTGGACTCTGCAGATGATGGAGGGCACAAGTATAATTTTTCCTTCTCTTGTTTTTGATGTTTGCGAGCTATGTGTCTTGAATAGTGAGAGAAAATACAGCTTACCTTATAGCAGTCGTTGGAGATTTTTGATGCAAAAGTCTAACTAGCCTCCAGCAAAAACCACCAAATTCATTTTTTTCAGCACCTTTACATTTGGATATTTACATTATAAAAAATTATAATTTTGTATTTCTTCGTAAGGGCAATAAAACATGTTCCCAATGTAAAAAATACTACTAGGTGAATATTAACATCCCGCTTTTAAGTATAGGGATTCTAGAACTGCTCAATGAGGAAAAAAAAAAAGGGGGGGGAGGGGAGGGGAAGAGAGGGTAGTCAGTAATCTCTTTTTGGTATTGAATTTTCTAATAGATATAATAACATTTCTTCCCTAACTATTTTCATGAAAGTAGCTGAGTTTGAATTTGTTTTACTTTGTTTTGTTTAACAAAATCATTTTATGGCCAGTTCTTTTTTATGTTTTCATAAATTACCTGGATGTAAGACTTAAAATATCCTAAGCATGTTTTCAGATGACACTAAATTAGGAGAAGTTGTTGATTCCTTCAGAGGTGGACAGGCCTTACAGAGAGATTTTGACAAATTAGAGGGCTGGGCAATCACCAACAACATGAAGTTTAACAAGAGCAAGTGCCAGATTCTGCACCTAGGGGGAGAAAACCCTAACTATATGTACAGAGTGGTGAATGAGAGGCTGGAGAGCAGCCCCATGGAAAGAGATTTGGGGGTTTTGGTCAAAGGCAAGTTGAATACGAGTCAACAGTGTCAAAAGAGTCAGCTGTATCCTGGGTGCATCAAACACAGCATTGCTAGTCAAGGGAAGTCAAGGGAAGTGATTGTCCTGCTGTACTCTCCTGCTGTACTCTGTGCTAGTGTGGCTTCACCTTGAATATTGTTGAGCAGTTTTGGGTACCACAATATAAGAAGGACATAAAACTTTTAGACAGTATCCAAAAAAGGGCAATAAAGATGGTGAAAGGTCTAGAGGGCGTGATGTATGAGGAGCACAGGTAAGAGATGTCAATTGGAGAAGAGTCACTCACCTGGTACATCCCTCTGATCATTAAACTTTATTGCGTTTTCAAGTTGGCAGTGATGAGGTGTCAAAGAGGTCAATGTATCCCTATGAGTAGAAAGGTACGCAAAGGGGGCAGGAGACCTGCACGCATGATCAGGGAGCTCCTGGCAAAGCTCAGACAGAAGAAGGAAGTCTACACCATGTGGAAAAACAGACAGACCATTTGGGAAGAATATAGGGACATTGACAGACTATGCAGGGATGCAACAAGGAAAGACAAGGCCCACTTGGAATTAGATCTTTCAAGGAACGTCAAGGACAACAAGAAAGGCTTTTTCAAATACATAAGTAGAAAAAGAAAGACAGGAAAATGTCAACTTGTTGCTGAATGGGGCGGTTGCCCTGCTGACAAAGGATACAGAGAAGGCAGAGTTGCTAAATATCTTTTTTGCTTCTGTCTTTACTGCTAAAATCAGCCCTCAGGAATCTCACACTCTAGAGGCACAAGAGAGGAAGTCTACAGAAAGTGGGACTTTCCCGTGGTCAAAGAGGATCGGGTCAGGGATCATCTAAGCAAACTTGACACCCACAAATTCATGGGTCCCAATGGAATGCACCCGCAGGAGATGAAGGAACCAATGTTATTTCTGGGTCACTCTCCATTATCTTGAAAAGTTGTGGAGAATAAGAGAGATGTCAGAGTGTGGGAGTGTGGCCATGGGGATCGACAAGCCCCATGGTTGGTGATAACATCGGACTCTTAACTATGAGGCCGTGAGGAACGTAAAGAGTTTAGACGGAAAAAAGAAGGGTGATTCAGGAGATGCCTTGCTGTCTCGGACTGCTTGTTCTCCAGCCATTAAGACATGGAAATTGCTGGGTGTTTGCTGTTACTGGGCAAAGGTGTTAACTAATGAATAGTTAGTGGAAAAGTACTGCTGTAGAGCTAATGGTATAAGAAGGAGCCTGTCCTCAGTAAAGTTAGTTGAAGTTATTTGAAGTTATTTGAAGTTATGTCCTCAATAGAAAGAGTTGAAGTTATTGTTATCAATAAAGAGGTTGAAGTTATGATCCTTAAAGAACCCTGGCCTCCATGTGGTCTTTACACCACACCAGAGGACTGGAAGAAAGCCAATGTCATGCCAGCCTTCCAAAAGGGCAAGAAGGACCCAGGCAACTACAGGTCAGTCAGCCTCACCTCCATCCCTGGAAAGGTGATGGAACAGCTCATCCTGGAGGTCATCTCCAAGCACGTGGAGGATAAGAAGCTGATCAGAAATAGTCAGCATAGACTCACCAAGGGGAAATAATGTTTGATCAATCTGATACTCTTCTACGATGAGATGACTAGTTGGGTAGATGAGGAGAGAGCAGTGGATGTCATCTACCTTGACTTCAGCAAGGCCTTTGACACTATCTGTCATAACATCCTCATAAACAAGCTCAGGAAGTGCAGCCTAGATGAGTGGACCGTGAGGTGGATTGGCAATTGGCTGGATGGCACTGCTCAGAGGGTTTTGCTTAGTGGTGCGGAGTCTAGTTGGAAGCCTGTAGCTAGTGGTGTCCCCCAGGAGTCAGTACTGGGTCCTGTGTTGTTCAACTTATTCATTGATCTGGATGATGGTATGCACTGCACCCTCAGCAAGTTTGCTGATGACACAAAGCTCAGAGGAGTGGCTGATACTGTGGGAACAAAAATGTTGTTTTTGCACAGTTACATTGTTTAAAGGGAAGGAATGTGGTATTGAGATATGAGTGCAGTGATAAGAAAGCTTAACAGATGACCTTGTAAAATGCAGACAACCAGAATCCTTAGAGCAATTAGGAGGAAATCACGGTGTAAGAAACATTACCACCTCAAAGAGTAAAAAAGTCAAAAGAAATTTGACTTATAATAGGCCGGCATCTGAAAGCCATGTATTGTCTGTGAAACACTGGATAGATTGTGAACCTGGATTACCCAGTCAATGGGGAAACAGGGGAGGGTCCTGGTCATCAAGAAAAAAATAAGTATATAAACTGTGTTATGGAACTGGTAGGCACTCCTGCTTGCGGGATGCCCGCCATTGCAATCGCAAATAAAATTGATGCTTCACTGAGATCCTTGCCTGAGCCTATGTTATTGATAAAAGAATGCTTCCCACAATACCCCAGAGGGCTGTGCTGCCATTCAGAATGACTTCAACAGGCTGGAGAGTTGGGCCAAGAGGAACCTCATGAAGTTCAACAAAGGCAAGTGCAAGGTCCTGCACCTGGGGAGGAATAATCCCAAACACCACCAAAGGCTGGGAGATGACCTGATGAAGTACAGCTCTGCAGAGAAAGACCTTGGAGTCCTGGTGGACACTAAGCTAACCATGAGTCACCAATGTGCCCTTGTGGCCAAAAAGGCCAATGGTATCCTGGGGTCCATTCAGAAGAGAGTTGCCGGCAGATCCAGGGAGGTGATCCTCCCCCTCTACTCAGCCCTGGTGAGGCCACACCTGGAGTACTGTGTCCAGTTCTGGGCTCCCTAGTACAAGAGCGACATAGAACTACTAGAGTGAGTCCAGAGGAGGGCTACAGAGATGATTAGAGGACTGGAAAACCTGTCATACGAGGACAGGCTGAGAGAACTGGGCCTCTTTAGCCTGGAGCAGAGAAGATTGAAAGAAAAGAATGAGAAAAGAGAAGATCTCATTAATATACATAAATATCTGAGGGGAGTGTGTCAAGTGAATGGAGCCAGTCTCTTTCCATTTGTGCCCACTGACAGGACGAGAGGCAACAGGCACAAACCGAAGCAAAGGAAGATCCAGTTGATCTTTGCTGTGAGGCTGACAGAGCACTGGAACAGGTTTCCCAGAGAAGTTGTGCAGTCTCCTTCTCTGGAGGTATTCAAGACCTGCCTGCATGCCATCCTTTGCAACGTGCTCTAGATCATCCTTCTTGGCAGGAGGGTTGGACTAGATGATCTTCAGAGGTCCCTTTCAGCTTGGCCATTCTGTGATTCTGTGATTTTGTGATTCAGCAGCTGAAGTGACTTAGATTGTTCAGCCTAGAGAAGACAAGACTGAGGACAGATCTTATGACAGCCTACAGCTTACTCATGAAGGGGAGAAGAGTGTCAAGAACTAATTTATTCTCTCTGGTGACCAATGATAAGAACCAAGGGAGAGCTGCACCGGGGATGTTCAAGATGGGTGTTAGGAAAAGGTTCCTCAATGAAAGAGTGGCTGGACACTGGAACAAGCTCCCCAGGGAAGTGGTCACATACTTAAGGAATCAACATGCATTGCAAATTAACAAGAAAATTTACCTTACTTACAGAGGAAGAAAAAACTACCAAATGTAAGCTTTGGCCTCCCACTGATACAGGTAGCACACATATAGAAGCAGAAAAATAAGATTTTTTGAGAGTAAAGCTTCCAGATAATCCTAGGAGTAATTCTGTTATTTGTTTAATTCTTGGTATTTCAGGAAATGCTAATTAAACAATTTTAATCACAAAGTCATGCCACTTCAGATACTTGAAAGACTTAGATTACTTTTTTTTTTTTTTTTTTTCATTGAACCAAACAACATAATCAAAACTAACACACAAAATCACTCCATCTTAATTTCAAATATTTAATCAGAATAATATGTGGCTTGGGGAAAACAGATGCATTCCTATCTGTAGAATATATCTCCAAATCCATGAAAAAACAATTAAACTGAATGGAATACATGCAACATACAAAACCAAAAAAAAAATCTGCAAGTCACATTGTTGTAACACTTATAAATTTAGTATACTTTCTTCCAGGTTCAGTTTCTGCATCTGTGCATATATTATACAGTAGCAATATCCATTAATTAGGCATTTGATACACTGATAGCAAAATTCCATTTCTCCATATTTCTGCCATTGTATTAATTCTCCTTCTAAAGCAGGTACTTACTCTTCCTTATATAAAAATGATTATTGTTCCTATATCTTAGTAATATCACTAGTCTCGTCTCCCAGGTGAGATTAATTACTTTACTGTGATTCACAGGAATGGAGCTGCAACTAAATTACCTTGGTGGCATGTTAACATCTTCTTTTCTTATGTCATGATGTAGCACAGTTTGAGAGGGGAAACAAAGTGTCAATGTTCCTGTAAGTTGCCATGCTCACATGTAGGGAGTTGTATTGGTAACCTAATCACTAGAAGATTATTAACTTGCAACAAACGTTTTCTGTCAACACCACAATTCATCTTTTATGCTTTCTTCATTTTGGTGCTCATTAATTTTATTCAGGTCGGCTGTCAATAAGCTTGTCTTATAAACTGTTTTGTAATCACAGCAAAATTTTCATCCAGTTTTATATCAGAAAAACTGCACTCCAGTTTAATTTATCCTATAGTTACAGTTCCCTTATAGTCAATTCTGTTCTTCTCATTACAACGTCTCCAAAATTTAAAGTTATTCTTAACTTGCAAAACAATAACACAGCCTTCCTCATACAGTGCTCCACTACAGTTGATTTTGTTTGTTTGTTTGTTTTGTTTATTTGTATAGTTTGATTATTAGAAGGGAGACACTGTAAGGTAAATGGGTTTGGTTTAAATTTTGGATTTCAGTTAAATATTGGATTTATTTTTATTTTTAATGGACTCTTGTAAGAGCTATAAACAGTAGATGCATTCCTCTTTTTAAATATATATATATATATTTCATTGCATGTTGTTTAAACTTAACCTCATAACACTTAGGCCACAAAAATAAAAGTTGTTATAATATCCTATCCCAACTCTCCTCAGCACACTTATCCACCCCTTTTTTCTCCTTGTTTTTGGTAGAAACAAATCAGTATCTCTGAAGCACCTGAATTAGTAAAACATAACAGGCACCACATGTCAGAAGAAATTAAACATAAAGAAATAAAAGAAATCTTTTTAAAATAGTTCAAATGTCAGAAAGTGGAAAAATAAAAAGGAAAGGTGGAATATTGGGATACATAGTGAAGTATTGGTTTTTATTATCCAAATAAAGGGCAAGGCAATCATGTAATATCAATTCTGTTTTTGATGTTTGTACTTGTAGGTTTTGCCCCCCATATTATTATTACAAGCTCTACCATCATCAGCAGATCAATAATGTTTGAAAAATAAACTTTTTTCTTTGCAGTACTTTTCTTTGAAGAATTGAGAATGGAATGTCTTTGATATAGTCATGGAGAAATGAGTTAAATATATTTGAAATTCTAAATTGTAATCAATCTTTTTGCTAAAAGAATAAAATTGACTGACTTCTTTTGTTTATCTGACTTCAAAAACTGACCTTTCAAAAATGTACTATAAGAAATAAACAGACAGTAGCAAGAGATGATAAGTTTGGAAGAGAGATTGAATGGCTGGTATTTTTTATAGTATGACTCACAGTCGAAGAGATTGGATAGAATGTTTTAGCTAATCTGTTACAAATTAACTTCATGTACCAAATCTAAGCATAACAAATAGTGAAGTAAAATTTATATTTAACTAATTGCAACATCTAATTTAGCTGGATAAAGAGATATTTTTCTACAAATAATAATAAGCCTTGGTGTAGAACAGTTATTTAAAGAATTAGCTATAGCTTCAAATGTGTATATCATATATCTTTATATCCTCCACATTCCTAATATTAAAAAGTATATCATCAGTGACAACCATCATGGAAAGGAATGAAAATATATGAGAGCTAATTGGTTTAAAAGGGTTTATATGATGAAATAAATTTAATGATCCTTAAAATTCTAAGACCGGTTCTGTTTCTACAAGGTGGTTAGATACATAGGAAAATTAAAGTGTAAAAATATTTGTCTGATATCAGTTCATAAAACTGTATTAGGAACCAGGAGGGAAAGTAACCTAAGATAAACATCACGTTACATGTTTAGTTTTAAGAAAAGAAGAAAGTCATTACCTCCATATAAAGTGGATAGAAACTTGTGAACAACTAGCCTTTTAAATTCAAACGAATCAAACTCAGAATATAATTTTTCAAATACATTCAGGAACTTTGTTTATCCTACTTAGGGACAGCATTTTTGATTAGACTATTTCTAAATCTGACTTGCTAGTCAAGATTTCATTAGATAGCTACTTAGTATTCTTGATTTGTTTTCTAAAATCACTGTTTACAGTGAGGAAAATGTTATGCTGGTAAGATTGACCAGTCACTTTAAATTGACTAAAATTACAAAATAAAATAGAAAGGCTTGACAAGACAGCACAGAGTGTAAATCCCTATTGCCTATCTGTATAGAAGATACTCAAAACAAAGTTTCATCACGTGGAAAACAAAAAGAGATTATAACCACATGTACTACTTCAAGTTCTTTTCCAGAACTGTATTATGGTTATTTATTTATTTTTCCCATGCTTTTTGTATATTATGATTTTTGTATGTATTCAAACCTGTTGTGGCAGTTACAAAGGCAAAGGTCAAGCTTTACTTCAAGGAGTTTACAATGTCTCCTTGAACAAAACTCTGTTATGCCTTTAAGATTTGCTATGTCATTATGTGGAGATTTGTGGGTGGAGAAGTTCAAGATATAATACTGTTTTGTTCATGTAGAAAATAAGAGGTTAGTTTAAACAAACTTAAGACAATCCCTTCAAACTAAGAACACTTTCCAGTAGATATTTCTGTCATTGTAAGACTCCAGAAAGTGTCAACCTCTGCTACATACCGACAAACAGCAAATAATGAAAACAAGACAATTTTCACCAGTGCCAGAAACTAAAATATCCAATATTTTATTATATGTAGAGAAGTAAATATCTCTGCCTCTGGATACCTGAAACTAAGGCTTCTACTGTATTGTCATATACTTTCTTTCAATTTGAAAGTACAATATTACATGTTTGTATCAAGAAGTAATGACTTACCTAATAAACAAAAATATTACAATTTCTACATGACTCAAAATTGGTCTGGAAAGTAAAAGTACTTATAAAGTATTTTTATGGACAGCAATGCCAAATAAATGCTTATAACACCAATAAAGGTTTTTTTTTTTTTTTTTTTTAATAGTCTTTTGAAAAAGGAATTTTAAGTATTAACCATATGTTTTTATTTTATTTTTTCCATCAAAGCACAGTAATTTATTCAAGTATGTCAGAATTTTTTAAACCAAAGAATATGCACAGGACCTTCCAAATTGTAACAAAATTGTTTACATGGCGATATCTCAAGGGAAAAAAAAAAAAAAAAAAAAAAAAAAAAAAAAAAGCACTATTCGTTATGAAAATGAAGTACCATAAAATAGACATATATGCAGAAAGAAAACTAAAATGTTAAATCACCTTTCAAAAGATATTAATATCCATATATCTGCTACCACTTTTCAACTGTAGTAAAAACTTTGGATTTAATTTTATGCTTTCATTTTAGCTGTTGTTAATGTATTAAGTACATACTTACACTTTCACAAAATACTACTGTTAGTAGCAAACTTTCTAGGCAATCACAGTGGCAGCATAAGCTATTTCGTAGGACAGGGTTCTCCTGGACACTCACTGAATGCAGTGTTGTGTGGAATCATAATTATTTTTTTATGTTTCATTACCAAAGCAACAGATTAATTCTGGGGACAGTTTTATACAGTTTTATACGGATTGTGAGGAAAATACATACACAGAGGTGAATAGAGATGACACTGACAGAAAACTTACAAACTCACATCCAGCCTGCAGGAGCTAGATATATTTGTGTTCATCTGGTATGAGCCTAGGATATTTACAGTACTCACAAAGGAGCTGAAATTTATTTTTTGAGTGATATAAGTTTGGTATACTGAGTACTGCAACACCATTCAAACACTTTGTAGCTGTTAAACAAATTTATAATCAAAGGAAAAGGGGGTAAACGTTCTCTGAATCTAAGCTCAGACAGCTATTTTCTTCAAAGTACTATCTGATACTAATTTCTGGAAAGAAATAGGTGATATTTACCTCTACTCTTTCTCAAATACAGATGTGAATCCCACTTACATTCCCTATTTCTTCCCCCACCCCCCCCTTTTTTTTTTTTGACTCCTTAAATGATCACAGAAGAGACACAAATGTATCATAGAGAACTCCAAAGAAGTGATAGGATATAAGTGCTGTAGTAGGATATAACTGTCATCTTAAATATCTAGTTTCAAACTATTTTCTTTATAGTAAAGTAGAAGCCATAAGAGACTGATGGTACATCACAGAGAAATCAAAATAACTTAGTAATTTAGACAACATTTACAATATAATTAAACTCAGTATCTTTATGTGATATGCTTCAAATAAAATCAAAAGAACAACTTAAGAGGGGTACTTTAAAAAAAAATAATGAAGACAGATCATATAGAAGGAGATAACATCATAGTTCATACATTGAACCAGAAATACTGCCAGTAGTCATTATATTACCTGTCTTTAGCCTTCAAAAATTAGATATGTAGTCTACTACTAAAAGTTGAAAGTTTGTCTTTTTGGGCTTTCCTGGTAACTGATGGAGAGGAAGGTATTTCCAGAAGGTGATTTACCCCAGTGATGTAGAACCTAACACTGCAGAGGGTTTACTACTTTCTACTACTTTGCAGGAAGTAGGAATCACTCACTCTAAATGAAATCTTTTGTCCTTATTCACACCAGCATTTTAAAAGAATGAAAGGATTAAAAGAATAATATCAGCTAACACTAAGCAGGACATAGGTCAAGAAGAAAGGCATAGTCTCAGAAGGCAAAATAGTTATGGCTGTTTATATTCAACCTCTAATAAAGAAATTCATAGAGCAAAAAATAAAGGATATAAAATTATAAGCAAATCAGGAAACCAAACCAAACCAAACCAAAACACAAAATTTTAACTATACTAATAGTAACAAACAAATCAATAGCAGAAAGTGATTTGTATTATCAGAAACATAGATATCAGTTATGATGGAGAATATAATTGTATACGAGGTAAATCTGTTAAAACTGAAATCAACAAACAGCTTGTTGACTAGGAATTATTGATAAAAAGTCAAAAAGTAAATTATTTGGAATAAATGAAAAGAAAATGTTTAAGCTCCACAATGGTAAGAACCTCCTGTTCTCTCTCCCCATTCCATATCATTAATAATTTAACTTCCTACAACTTTTTTATAGTCCTTGCTTTACTCTACAAACAGTTCATAGCAAGATGCTTACTGTTTTAAACTAAGTGAAGTCTTTAGACACTTGTGAATACCAAAATGTATGTGTTCATTCTCACATAGCATGCTTCACCAGAGAACACAAAAGTAAAGGTCTAGTCAAACTCTTTGAATTCTAGTAATGAAGATAAAGTGCTGTCATAAGAACATAAGCTGGAGGCTCCAAAGAGAATTTTAGTAGAATATAAATTGTAAAATTACAAGTTCCTTAGCAGAAAAATGTAAATTCTGAAAGAATGATTCTGTTGTAACTAACAAAAATATGCAATCCATTTGGAACCAGTGATACTTCATCAGTGCTGTGGTTGACAGCAAGTTGAATATGAGCCAGCAGTGTGCCCTGGCAGCCAGGAGGGCCAACCATATACTGGGGTGCATCAAGCACGGCATTGCTAGTCAGTCAAGGGAAGTGATTGTCCACTCTACTCCGCGCTGGTGCGGCCTCACCTCGAGTACTGCGTGCAGTTCTGAGCACCACAGTACAAAAAGGACATTAAACTGTTGGAGAGTGGTCCAGAGGAGGGCAACGAAGATGGTGAAGGGCCTAGAGAGGAAGACATATGAGGAGCGGCTGAGGTCCACTTGGCCTGTTCAGCCTGGAGAAGAGGAGGCTGAGGGGGGACCTCATCGCAGTCTACAACTTCCTCGCGATGGGGAGTGGAGAGGCAGGTGACCTATTCTCCGTTATCAACCAATGACAGACCCATGGCAATGGTGTCCAAGCTGAGGCACGGGAAGTTTAGGCTAGACATCAGGAAGAGGTTTCTTCACCGAGAGGGTGGTTGCACACTGGAACAGGCTCCCCAGGGACGTAGTCACTGCACCAAGCCTGTCTGAATTTAAAAAGGATTGGACTGTGCACTTAGTCACATGGTCTAAACTTTTGGGCAGACCTGTGCGGTGCAGGAGTTGGACTTGATGATCCTTATGGGTCCCTTCCAAGCTCAGGATATTCTATGATTCTATGATTCTGTGATTTTAAACATGGTTAAGAAAATCTTCATCTTTTTATAAAGGTGGCCATAAGAACTACAGATGAGTGGAGAGCAGTTCCGTTTCAGACAGTGAATTGCACAATGCCTATAAGCAAAAGGCAGATCTATGGTGGTTTTAGTGTTCTGTCTTTTATGCTTGGCTTTGTTGTTGTTTGTTTTTTCCCCATCTCTGAAAGAGATGTAGAGGAAAATCAAACCACCTTAAAGCAGCAGGTAGCATTCTGCTATCCCGGGGGCTCAGAACCTTTGCAAAATCAGGTCAGTAAAACTTTGATGATTCAGAAGATACTTTAACCCCTTAAAATACCAACATTTTAGCAGCAACTGTCAAAAGAAAGCTGAGGAAAGGAGCAAAAATATTGTGGTCAATGCTACTTAATCGAGTTATCTACTAAATAAAACTAAGACCTTCCATTCGTCCTACAGCTCTGCCACATTTTTTCCCCAAAATATTCCTAACAAAATCAATAGCATATCAAGAACATAGTAATACTGACAGTTTAATTTCAGAAAGTCTGCAAATCAATAGCTTTAGAAAAGCTACAGTTCTTCAGAATATAAGAGAAGGGGGACTGTGTATGTAAGTATTTGTATTTGTGAGTG
The DNA here is from genome assembly GCF_009769625.2 of Cygnus olor. Lineage (NCBI taxonomy): Eukaryota > Metazoa > Chordata > Aves > Anseriformes > Anatidae > Cygnus > Cygnus olor. The sequence continues at coordinate 150,378,082 of NC_049169.1, read as the reverse complement.
AGAGAGATGAGATTTACATTCATTACTGTGACTTTCTGCAATATTGTATTGTCAGTCTCTATCTTACTATCCTTTGTGAAAAGACTTTATGAGCTTCGTTCTTTAATTTTAAGAAGTTTGTAACTCAGTCACATGATTACCACATATTTTCTATAAGATTTATGTACAGGTTGAAGTATCAAATTAATGACGGATATATTTACTTAGGTTTTAAGTAAATATAAGTGATTTTGTTTGTTTGTTTGTTTTTATGAAATGTAGACTTAACTGTATAATTTAAACTCAAATAACTTCAACAGAAATCTGGTCTTTCCAGCTCTTAAATGACAAATGTTGATATTATATACATATATACGTCCATAATGTCCAAACCTAACTAAACAGTCTTCAAATTCAGTTTTGTTAAGAACTTTCTCTATATAATATTTAACTCTAATGCAAAATACAAATCTCCTGCTACCCAAGACACAAATGTAGCAATATTTAGTTGGTGTCAGCAGCACTATTTTTGCTCTTCTGTAAAGAATATGCATAATGATACACAAACTATAAAGCCATATAAAACGTCATTCAAGATTCATTGTCTGACAAGACAAATTTGATCCAAATAGATGAATACATGAATCATTGATAGATTAATCCCAAACCGTAAACGAAACTCAAATGCAAATTTTAAAAGTTCCAGTGGGAATATTCTCAGATTTATTTAAAATATTTTTCATGTAGAAGTGAAGAGACAAGTATGAGCAATTAAACCAGGTTATTGTGTCAGAGCATCCAATCTTGTACTAGCATAATAGGGAATCTATTATCACACATCAGTGCTTTATTTTCTGATATGCAAGGTATTTGAAAAAAGTCAATTTAGCTTTTAGATTACCCAGGTAATTTTTTTTCTTTGCTTTTTTGTTTTTGTTTTTGTTTTCAAAGATGATATAACCTTTATTGTGTATTTAAAACACACTCACACAAAGACTTAAAACTGTATTGATAGATAGGCTTGGATTTCCCTCAGTTTACTTCAGTAAGCTATCTTTATCTACTACCCACTTAATGATTAATGGAGAGGAAAGGATGTTAATCTTAGGTCATATATAATCTCCCAATTTTAGGACTCTGTGTTAGAATAAGTGAGAAAAACAGTTATGTACATGCATTTATGTCTTCCCACTGACTAGACAGGAAGTGTAAATAAAGCCGTCTGGAAAGGCAACTTAAGTGCTGACAACAAGAAATTGTGATGCTCTAGACATCCCAGACACCTCATTACCTGCTTAACCTTAAAGAGATAAGGAATCTCTTTGACTTTAAAGTGGCAGTTTAATACTTCTTGGGTATGTACTTTTCTAGATGGAGTCATAACAACTTTCAAGAAGTACCTAATATCCCTATTCTTTGTCTGGAGAAATCATAGTCAGGTTCAAGCATTCCTGGCACAACCATTCATAATGTGTGAGCTAAAATCACAGTAGTTTCTGAATAAGTATGTGTAAACTGATTCACTAGGAGCAAAGAGAGCAGGTCACACGTAGTTTCATGTAACTACTTCTTTCATTTCCTCCTTGTGCTACAGACAGATCTGGTAACTGTACTACTTCGCTGTTGGAATAACATTTCAGTCATGCAATAAGCATCTTATATGACTTTCCATTCAAAAAGGCAACATAAGCCATAACTGTAACAAGGTAAAAGGAACACTTCAAAGACACTGGAGTTGTACTGTCCTCTTCAATGAGCTGTTCTCATTCATACCGAGTCTTTGAATCATAGAATCATATAGTCACAGAATCATTAAGGTTGGAAAAGTTCTTCAAGATCATCTGATCCAACCACCACCCTACTACCAATATCATCCACTAAACCATGTCACTAAGCACCACATCCAACATTTCCTTGAACAGCCCCAGGGACAGTGACTCTACCACTTCCCTGGGCAACCCGTTCCAAAGCCTGACTACTCTTTCTGAGAAGAAATGTCTCCTAATTTCTAACCTAAACCTCCCCTGGCACAACTTGAGGCCATTCCCTCAAAAAATGATCCTTCCGCAGGTTCACCTATGGAAACCTTGTTATAACTTTTACTTCCTCTAGATAGTCAAGTTCGACTGTCTTCTCTACGCACTGGCAGGGACGTGGCCGACCTGGCTTGGGCTCATTTGAGGAACCTCACTAAACCATCCAATTGGTAGTAGCAACGGGAGGTATGTACAAAGGGCAGGGACTTAATCAATGTGAGCTTATGACCTGTACTTACTGGGAATTCTTCTTTCATGGGGAATAATTACAATCCCCTATCCCCATCACGAATTGGGTTCAATGGGTTACCCACACCTGCCAGTGTAGGATAGACACAACCTCATCTTGTGGAAAGTGCTTCTTGCATTATCGCCACTAGTCACTCACCGAGGCAGTAGGTTCCAAAGCAGGAATGTTCTGCAGCAGAGCAGGGGATCATGGTATGCAAGTGGGTTCCTGCGCTGAGGCAACCTCAGAGAGCGGAGGGAGATTCCAACACCCAGCAACCCTCACAAGAGTGGCTGATGAGGCTTGGGAGGGGACAGGAGCACCTGCCATCCCCACACATACAAAAGGTGCCCCTAGGATTGTGGTGACCAGGAATGTGGGATCAGAGCAGGCAAACAAGGTATGTCATGACAGTCAGGGAGTGGCCTGGCTGTTTGCACGTCAGTTCACTCAGGGAGGGTGAAGGTGGATTGCTTTCTTCTATTCTAGGCAACAAGAAGGAACTTTCTACTGAAACAAAAATGATGTCCACTTATTTCCATGCCAGGCTGCATCTGAAACCCAAATGGAAGGGGCACTGCTTTCCCAGACAGATGCTTATATCCAAGCAGACCTCCTAAGGACAGAAAGATATTTCCAGACCCTCAGTTCCAGGGAACTCCAGAATCTGGAATTTTCCCTATCGCCTGAAGGCAAAGGTGGTGTCATGGGTGCAAGACTGACCAGCTGAAAGAACTTTTCAAGCAGCTTGACATGTTAAAAAAGGAGCTCACCAGGCAGCATAGCATCCAGGAATCCAAGGGGGTGATTGGTAAAAGGTATTATGAGCTGACATGGGCTGAGCAACAACCCTGACTTAAGTCCTGGCCAGGGGAAAGAAAGCTAGCTTCAGCCCTGAACCAACAAACTTGACTGACTTGCAAGACAGGGAGACTGGACCCTTTCTCTGCTCGGAGCAGCAGAAAGAGTCTCTCCCTTGCCCCTGAAGTGGCTGTACACAACAGATACAATGCTCTAGGGTTTGAGAGAAGAGAGTGTGTGAGTAATGGTAAGACCTAGGAAAGGGCAACTGTACGAGGTTGGCCCAGTCAACCACCTACATCAGAATGAGTGCCACATAAAATGCATAAAGGTCGTTAGTAATTGCAGACTCCTCACTGAGAGACACTGAGCACCCATTTTACATCCAGATAATTTCTGCAGAGAGGTTTGCTGCCTGCCTAGGACCCGCATTTGTGATATTATGAACTGGTTACCAAGCCTGGTGGGGCCAAAATCTACTACCCATTCTTACTCTTTCATATAAAGTCAAAGAAGGCTGCAACAAAGAGACTTCGAAATCAAAAGGGACTTTATGTCCCTCAGAAAGATGTTGAAGGGATCTGGAGCTCAAGTAATGTTCACGTCTATCTTCCCAGTTGGACACAGAGAACAAGAAGAAAGACACAAACGGATCAAGTGTGCAGTTGGCTGTGTGGCTGGTGCCATGGTCAAGGTCTTGGGTTCTATGATCTTGGATGTACTTCTGAGAGACCAGAATGTTGACACTGGATGGACACACCTGAGATGAGGCAAAAGTGTTCTGGGCAGTAATCTGGCTAGACTTATTAGTAGAGTTTTAACCTAGATTCACTGGAGGAAGGGGATGTACCTCTGTGTGATGGAAAAGAACTGGGAACACTTTAGGAAGCAACAGGGAATACTTGTGAATTGTCCCAAATGACTTAGGAAGGGCTTCTCTGAAAAGGTGATGTGACCAATAGACAAGCTGAAGCAGGAACAGTTGGAAACCATGGTGCAATTAGAAAACTATGACCTAATTGCTATCATGGAACATGGTGGGACAAATCACAAAACTGGAACATGGAATAGAGGGCTGCAAGCTTTTCAGGAGAGAGTCACGGAAGGAAGTGTGGGGTGTTGTTCTGTATGTTAGGGAGAGATTGATTGCAAAGAGCTGCCTCTGAGAAACAGCCACAGACAAGTTGAGAGCTTGTGGGTAAAAGTTATTGACCAGACAAAAAGGGCACCTTGTGAATATGGTCTAATACAGGCTGCCTGATCAAAGGGAGCCTGTTAACAAGGGCTTCCTGCTTCAGCTACAAGAATAATCTCATTGCAGGCTCTCATCCTGATGAAGGATTTCAAAAACATGGATGTCTGCTAAGAAAGCTACACGGCAGGCTATAAGCAATCCAGGAGATTCCTAGAGTTTGTTGAGAATAGCTTGCAAGTCCAGATATTAGACAACCAACCAGAGGAAAAGTGTTGCTGGACCTGGTGGACCTGGTGCTTACCAAAGCAGAAGAACTCATTAAAGAGGTTAAGTCTGGAGGCAGTCTGGGCTTCCACACCCTGGCTGAGTTTGTGATCTCAAGGAATGTAGGCCTAGCAAAGTCCAAAGTCAGGACCCTGAACTTCTGAAGAATGAACTTTCAGCTGTTTAAAGACCTAATAGATGATATCACCGAGCACTGTCCTTAGGACAAAGAAGCTGAAAAGAGCTGGAACACTTTAAGAACACTTTTCTTAGAACACAAGAAATCTCTCTCCCCATATGTAGGAAATCAAGCAAGGAAGGCAGAGAGTGGGATGGCTGAACAAGGATCTGCTGGTCGGACTGAGGTGTAACAAGGAAATGCACAGGCAGTGGAAGCAGGGGAATGTGACCTGGGAAGAGTACAGGGATGCGGTCTGGATGTGAAGGATGGGATCAGGAAAGCCAAGGTACGGATGGAACTGAGCTTGGCAAGGGATGCAAAGAATAACAAGAAGGGTTCTATAGGTACATTGGCCAGAAGAGAAAGGCCAAAGAGATTGTCCCACCTCTGATGGATGAGAAGGGTGAACTGGTAACGACAGACACAGAGAAGGCTGAGGTATTCAACATTTTTGCCTCAGTCTACACTGCCAATCAGGCACCCCATGTCTCTCATTTCCCTGAACCTGTAGATGAGGGCTGGGGGAGCAAAGTCCATCCAACTGTAAGTGAAGAGCAGTTTAGAGATCACCTGATGAAACTAAACAGGTACTAGTCTATGGGACCTGATGACATGCACCCCAGGGTCCTGAGGAAATTTTCTGACGTAGTCACCAAACCTCTCATCATATTTGAAAAGTTATTACAGTCAGGCAAAGTCCCTGGTGACTGGGAAAAGGATGGACTCCCATTTTTAGAAAGGGTGGAAAGAAGGGTCAGGGGAACTACAGACTAGTGATCCTCACCTCTTTACCTGGGAAGATCATGGAGCAGATCCTCCTGGAAGCAATGTTAAGACACATGTAGAACAAGGAGGTGAGCTGAGACAGCCAGCATGGATTCACCAAGGGCAAATCATGCCTAACCAAACTGGAAGCTTTCTCTTATGGAGTGACTGCATCAGTTGACTAAGGAAGACACGCCCCCCCCCCCCCCCCCCCCCCCCCCGTTGTCATCTACCTGGACTTCTGCAAGAAGTTAAACATGGTCCCACATGACATCCTGATATCCACATTGGAGAGATATGGATTTGAAGGGTGGACCATTCAGTGGATAAGGAATTGGCTTGAAGGTCACACCCAGAGAGTGGTGGTTAATGGCTCTATGTCCAGGTGGAGGCTGGTGGAAGGGGATCTCAGGGTCTTGGGGTACTGGGAACTAGTACTGTTTAATACCTTTATCAATAACATAAGCATGGAGATCAGTGCACCCTCAACAGTTTGCAGATGACACCAAGCTGAGTAATACAGCTGATACAACAGAAGGAAGGGATGTTATCCAAAGGATCCGGGACAATCTAAAGCAGTGGGCCCATGTGAACCTCATGAAGTTCAACAAGTCCAAGTGCAAGGTGCTTCATCCAGGCTGGGGCAATTCCAGACATGATACAGCCTGAGAGAAGAACTCATTGAGAACAGCCCTGTGGAGAAAGACTTCGGGTTCTGATGAACAAAAATTGACATGATCTAACTGTGTGTGCTTGCAGCCCAGAAGGCCATCTGCATCCTGAACTGTATCAAAAGAGGAGTGGTCAGCAGTCGAAGGAGGTGATTGTCCCCCTCTACTCTGCCCTTGTGTGGCCCCACTTGGAGTACTGCATCCAGGTCTGGAGCCCCCAGCAAAAAGTATGTGGACCTGCTCTAAAAGAGGAGTGCCATGAAGATGAGGAGGGCTGGAGCACCTCTCCTGTGAAGATTTAGATTGAATGTTAGGAGGAAGTTCTTCACTCAGAGTGGTGAGGAACTGGAACAGGTTGCCCAGAGAGGTTGTGGATGCTCCATCCCTGAAGGTGTGTTCAAGGCCAGTTGGATGCGACTCTAGCAACCTGATCTAGTGGATGCATCCCTGCCCATGGCAAGGGACCAGAACTAGATAATTGTTATTGTTCCTTCCAACCAAACCATTTTATGATTCTATGATTCTATGACAAGAGGCTGGAATATGCAGAGCATCCTGAAAAACAGGCACTACTCTAAGTTGGTAGAATCTCAGGAATGCGTAAAAAAAAAAAAAAAAAAATTAAAAGGTGTGATTTTGTCAGTGCTGTTGTTAAATGCACAATCTACCAGATTTGTATTATTTTACTTCTTCACCCAAAATCACTAATTATAGACTTGTCATCTTTACCATCTATGATATTAATGCAGAATTGGTATTCCAAATTAGCTAGATTTTTTTTTTTTTTAAACCAGAATATTCTCAGATAGTGAAATAGTAATTCTAGGCAGAGAAACCCACAAACCGTAATTTCTTAGAGAACATCTGTACATTTTCAGGAGTTATGCCTTCAGACAACTCAACAATGAGGACTGCAGCAGGTATACAACAGATTCGCTAATGGCCTTGCAGCAGGGAACCCACATATTTGAGAATCTCAGTTAAAATTAGTAGCGAAGGTGTTCAGATATGTTGCTTCACAGTCTGGTGGTGTGATCGCCCACTGACCACAGCTGGTTTCAACTGAGCATCTTGGTGGACTACAGTCAGCTGGTGATGGGAAGGTCTGGCTTGCAGACAAATCTATCAAAGGGAAATGTCAAGGAACCACAATTGTTAAGTGTCAAAGGACAGCAAATTTGAGGTTTCCACTATATTTTAATACATATTTCGGGGAACAATCCTGAGCTTCTGATTCAACACTTTTGGCTCAATGATATAATTATAACTTCCATTTTACTTGCTGAAATAAGTTTGCTTCTGTGTTTGTTTTCTTTCTCTTGGTTTAGTTTTTCTTATCAGGATAAAGTAGGATGGGATCAATTATTTGTAGTAACTGCCATTAGTTGAACATGAACTTAAGTGACATACTTCATTAATGTGATTTTCATTTATAGTTTAAAAAACAATTTATACAAAAGAATTAATCTACACTGGAATTTTCTTTCCCCCCTTTCATGTCATTTCATCAGTCCCTAAAAATAAAGAAAAAAAAAACAACAAGGAACTAAAACCCCAGATTTATGCAAATGACAAAGAACGGAAGTCATAGTAGTTTAATGTAAATGTTTTAAAGTATGTTTTTGCACTTTTCTGTTCATAGCTATCCCACTGGAACATATGGAGGTCAATTCTAATTTACGTCAAGCTGCTGTGGTCACAGACCATTGAAAATAAAACCCAGCACTATCATTAACAACAAAATTTTCCTTACTTTCCTGAAAGAAAGAAAGTACAAGAAGAAGAGAAAAGAAAGAAGGAAAGAAGGAAGGAAGGAAGGAAGAGAGAAGAGAGAAAGAAAAGAAAGAGAGAAAAAGAAAAAGAAAGAAAGAAAGAAAGAAAGAAAGAAAGAAAGAAAGAAAGAAAGAAGAAAGAAAGAAAGAAAAAGAAAGAAAGAAAGAAAGAAAGAAAAAAGAAAGAGAAAGAAAGAAAGAAAAGAAAGAAAGGAAAGAAAGGAAGGAAGAAGGAAGGAAGGAAGAAGGAAGGAAGGAAGGAAGAGAGAGAGAGAAAAAAGAAAAAGAAAGAAAGAAAAAAGAAGAAAGAAAGAAAAAGAAAGAAAGAAAGAAAGAAAAAGAAAGAAAGAAAAGACTTCCTCTTTTTGAGAGGTCTATGCACCAGATATTTATCCTTGATTTAGGATGATGTTCCTTAGCTGGACAATCTAAACATAAAATGTATTTGAAGCTCTTCAAAATACATTTATACCCAAACTTACTAGTGAAGCCCTTTCTTGAACTCAACAGATAATATAATTCTCTGAAAATTGCCTTCTGTAACAGTAGTCACATAAGACATAATATTCTGTTCCCTGTTCCCCTCCCCCCCCCCCCCCCCCCCCTTTAAATTGTACTCTTAATTGCATTGGGTTGTCACAGAGGAAACATACGATAACAGTAAGTCACAAAGAAATCAGACGATATAAAACTCATTGTAAGATAGGGGAAATAAATTAATATATATAGTATATGTAAGATGAAATCTACTTTTACATACTTTGATAGTAGTTCAAATTACTTGACCAGCAATTGACAATTAACTGTACTATTCATGTACAAGGAACAATGCCTACCCTGGCTTTAGCATATCTATCATCTGTAGTCCTTATTAGCATTAAAATTCCAATTACCTTATTCTAGCTTCTGTTATCAGTCTATGAACAGTAGCTGCACAATTATTTGTCATTGTTCAATGTAATTAATTCTTCATTGAGTAAATTCATATGGGAAAAGTCCAAAACCATTTCTCAACCACTGGACAAAGTATTTTCACTTTCTTCAAAGTTTATTTACTATTTTAGGAGATTAAAAACCAAGCAAACAAAATCATATTTATGTTCCTTTTCAGACAAAAAATTCATGAAAAGTTACATGTACTACGTTATGGAACTGAAAATTTTAACTTCCTGTCAGAGCTGATGCTGGTAAACTGAAGTGAACAAGATCATATCTCTTGCAAAGGTGTAAAGTGAAACAGCACACAGGAAAGAAAGATGAAATACGCTTTCAATCCTAAATAATTTTGGAACAAGTAATGATGCGTTAGCCAGTCTTAGCTGACTAACATGATGAGTGCCAAGTCTGTGAACATTGGATATGTAGATAAAGTTAAATGAGTTGGAACTGAAACATGGAAAATTTCCCCCAAACATTAAAACTATGCCACTTCAGTAATAGAAGAAATATTTTCTTTTTAAGGAGGGTACTTATGATTATTATAAAATATATTACCCATGGGATATACTTGAAAATAATTAAAAAATATTTACTTATTACTTATTTATTTATTTATTTTAGTTAAAAAAATCATTAAGTACATTGCGGAAAGATTTAAAAATATCTTAATATAATTAAAAACTCTTACTATATGTGCAATGAATGTATGCTTTTGGCCAGTAAAGTTTGTCTTGGAAAGCTAATATGTAAGTTTCATAAGCTTTCTGAACAAGCAGAACAGTTATTTCCTTACTTTTTCCTAACTATTGTAGATAAATGCTGGAAACATTTCTATGGCCAAAGTAGAAAATTATAGGAAATTGGATGATTTTGCTGCAGACTTTGCTGAGAATTTTCTTAAGCAAGAATATATTTGTTAATTTTCTCCATGTCCTCATTACTGAAAGCTGTGAGTAGGTTGGTCTCTGAGAATTTACTCTAGAAGTCTAGGGCTGATCTTTAATTTCTTTTTACTCTCTGATAAAAACTTTCAGTTTCTCCACTAAACACAATTGTCTCCAGAAACTGGGGATCTACTTTATTTGTTCAGATAAACCCTGGAGCGCATTCGCTAGAATATTCAAAAGAACTACACCTTCAAGTTTTTAATCATCCAAAGGTATCTCAGTCCCATATAAGCTTATGTAACATAACAAAAAACATTGTATTTCAGTCAGTGAGACAGGGTTCCCTTTGGGAAAACTAAATAAACAGTGCAAGATGTCCATAAATGCATTTGTTTTAGTTTAACAAAAAAGGCTTTGTGGTATTTATACATGACTAAGTACATTAGAAGTACAACACATAGTGCCATAATGACTTCCTTCTTCTATTTTCACTGAAAAGCCAGTTTCTTTATTTTATTTATTATTTGATTTTATTTATTTATTTAATTATTTTTTTTTTTCCCTTTCCTCCTTATTAATCAGTTTTATAAAAATTTTATTCTTCTACCTGAGGCTGCATGGCTCCTCTAATGTCTTGTAATGGAAGGTGAAAGCTACATTTCATTCAAACATCTATCCAAATCATCCGGAGAGACTTCTGGAAAAGAAACAACCAGGAGAAGGCTATGTGCTACAGTATGACATCAACACGCTGTACAAAGTTATGCCTTTTCATGACATTCATTCCCAAACAGGAATAAGTAGTGATCAATTTATGAAGAAAACAATATGATATAAAAGTGCAGGACTGTGTGCACTTTCTGTATATCTTATGTATAGTCCTGTTTTAGAAAGGAAGCAGGGGCAGCACACTCTTTGGATTTTGTAAGCCACTGTAATAAGTTGTATTGCCTTCCTATTCTTGTACATGTATAGAAGAAATTATCTTTTATAGGCATGGTGAAAACTAATGGATTATCTTCTGTGAGTGGAAAAAGGAAAGTTACTTCAAAGTTGTGGAAGATCTATTTTTTTTCTAAGACCTTGTCCTTTAATTATATGTTTTATAGAGTAAGTAGAGTTTTAGCTGTCTGTGGAAATCTGCAGGTAATAAAGATTCAGAGAGTTTGCTATGGATATGTTAGTCTTTTTCTATTTCAAATGCTAGAAAACAAATATGAACACTGATTTTTTTTTTTTTAATGTTTTGTCTTAGATGACTAAAGATAAGGACAAAAGGAATGACATAGGGATGTTAGAAGAAACAATATGGAAGCTTATGAATTTGATGATGTTGAACCAAATTTAACTACATATAATGCAGTGATAGATGAACCCTTAAAAAACAATATTCTTATTAAAAATAAATATTTTGGAATCAGTTTTTATATTCCTCTCTATAATGTCTCTATCTATACGTACACATTTTATATTTAATTATTTACATCTATTCACTATCAACTTTTTTTTTCATGTTCAAGTCTTAAAAATCTTCTATTGCCTTTTCTGGATTACTAGACAGCTCTCATCTTTAAATAGTCTCATCTGAAAATATGAAATTCTAGAAATACTTTAGGAAAGTCTACCTTGGTGAAACTGACAGCTCTTTCTTCCAGACCTGGATAATTTGGATTAGTATCTGAACTTCTAAGTATTTAGAATTAAATCCAAAGGTAAATCAGTCCTTTTTCCCTGTTTCATAATCAGTTTGTAATAGAGTTTACTCTGCAGTTCAGAATAAGTTATCCAAAATATCTGAGTTTTTGACGTGAATCTAAATTGGAGAAAACCAAGAATATTATGGCCTCCTGCTGAGACTCAGACAGGTAAAAAGTGATCATTTTATTTCTTAAGAAAACCTGAAACTTGTTGTGATTCAAGTACTGAGAAAATATGAGGGTGAAGTTAATGAATAAAGAAGCATGTATTTCACCAGAGATGTTCCAGCAAACTTCAATGTTCAGAAGACTTAGTGAGATGTGAAAGTCGCAGATTTTCTTGGTCTACCTAAAGCTGAGGAGAAGCTTGAACCTCTCTTTGCTACCTCAGCTGAGGACCCTATCCACTGAGGAAATGAAAGTTGCTGCAGGGGCAGGCTTTTGCTGTCTCAGCTAGCAGAGATTGGATATGATGGGGAAAAAATGGTGTCAGCAACCTGGCATTTATAAAAAATGACCTGCTCAAAGCTCCTGAGAACTCTGGTTTCTAACCCAGCACTTTGCTCGTTTTATTTATTTAGTACTATTTTATTTTATTATTATTTTATTTTATTTTTTTTATTTATTTTATTTTATTTTATTTTATTTTATTTTATTTTATTTTTTTATTTATTTTATTTATTTTTTATTTATCATTATTTAAAAGGTTGTAGTAGCATAAAGAACATATTTAGTAATGGTAATTATGCAAGTCAATATTTTCATTGAAAATAAATACCCATTTCAATATTACTGTTCTTTTTCCAGGTTTTTATTTCCTCCAGCATTGGAGGACATGGATGGTCGTTCAGACGATAGAGCTTTCAGCCACTGTTGGTCCAGTGACTTAACCATAGTATTTCATTTTAAAGAGGACTCACGGGTCTGATAGTGCCAACAACAAAATGACCTGGTAATAATCAGAGTTCAAAGCTTACTTGCAATAGATCAATCATTGCAAAGTTCAAAGAGCAATCTGCATATTCTGGGTCTTGAGGCAATATAGTATTAATTGTCAAGAGAACATTGGAAAAGGAAAACACTTTGATCATCTTGTCCCCAGTGTGACATATGTCAAGTTTCCAAATATGCAACATGGTATCATAGCTGCAGGAAGAGAATCCAGTTTAGCAAAGGAGAAGATACAAGGTGATCTTGTGAAGCTTTTTATTTTTATATATATAAATATAATATTATTTTGAATTTAGTAAAATCAGTAATATTTAAAGGTGCAGCATCCAAATTGTTTTCCAAATTTTGACCTCAAATTCTGAAGATATTTGCTGATTCTGATTCTTTTATTTTTTTTCTCAAGATCATGTAATTGATTATGAGAATCAGAATATTATTTCTCTTTGAAAGTTCATATAATATAATGAATTAGAGTTTAATTGCTTCCAGCATTAGAAAAGAAGCTTCTGTATTTCTTACAATGAAACACATCTCCTACATTCATGATCTCCTTTTAACTGAGTTTTCTCTAGTCTTTTTCTACATCAAAGTTAGCCTCAATAAAACAAATGCAAGACTATAAAACCTTGCCTTTGGACTGTACTGACTGTGGAGTCATGGTAGGGAAAAAATTTACGAAAGGAATGTGAAGATTTTTTAATCAATTTTTCCTTTTTCTACTTTTTTTTTTTTTTTTTTTTTGTGACATCTGAGATTATTCATTGTACACTGAACCAAATTTGCAGTTTGCTAATGTAAAATTCTGTTAATGACTTCCCCCTAAAATGAAAATGATTTGGAAATGTCAGATTCTTGAGAAGAAAAAAAAAATAATATATATATATACACAGTTGTTCGTATATAATCACATGCAGAAGTGTTAACTTTCCAGTCTATTAATAAATTTTTAGATGCTCTAATATGTTTTTAAGTCAATATGACTTTTTAGTATCACTTTTAAAGAATAATAATCCAGAATAAAGTAATATGAATTATCAGTGACATGGAAAAATGTTATCTAAGGAATCAAAGCTTTTATTAATTTAAAGTAAAAATAAATAAAGCTATGACTAAATCATCATTTAAATTTAGTTGAGAGTCTGCATTAATATTCAAACATATGTTGCATAAAAATATTGGTCACTCTAGCATGTACTAAAGCCAGAACACAGCATGAGGAAACTGGGTCTGGCAACATATAAAACAAAACCCAGCTCTTGACGTTGAACATGCTACATCATGTTCGTGGGTTTTAAATTCAGTGGTTTGGTTTCTTGCCTGAGATCCTATGTAATCACTGTATGAACACTTTCAGTGTTCTCACACAAATTCAGACCAGAGTGGTGTATAACATCTGTAGATTTGGTTTAATGTAGACTATTTGTCTTCACACCAAAATGAATTATGGTTATTTACATCAACAGTTGCTTCTGAGAAACAGTTTAGGAAATATGTCTCAAGTTGTTGATGTCTACTTCTCAGATTAATTGGCTTCTAAATTCATATACATTTTCAGTACCCTGAGAAAGGTTTAAACTTATTTGTTTGACTTTGGGGATAACTAGGATAGCTCAGAGAAGAATACTCTTTCTTAGCTTCTCAGAAGTTTGTGACAACAACAACAAAAGATAACAAGTATTAACTTCTTAAAGTATTCTTTTATGGGGATTCATATAAACAGTAGTGGAAAACAGAATAAATGTTCCTAAGTAGTACAGGAAGAATTGATAAACCTGGGTGGGAATGACAATGGTGTTTTAATTATAATGCTTGAGTTTAGGATCAAGACTTACCATGTTATACTCTTGTGAGGAACATATTTTGTGAGGAAATGCAATAACCGTCTAAGTATTCATAAGTTTTCAGCAATAAATAGATACTTTTTTCATTTTTTTCCCCTACATATGAGACAACATATGAGACTCTTGTTTCAACAAGACAGGAACATGCTTTCTGACATCTCAGTTAAAAGATTTTTTTTGTCTGTGAGGATTCTTCTTGCTTTATGCTTCAAAACCATGAAACAGAGGATAGTTAAAGCTTTCAAAGGCTGTGTATCTACAAACTCTGTGGAGTGCACAGCATGTTGCAGAGTGATATGCAAATTGATGCTAAGAAGATCTCAGGTCATATGTAGTTTTGTAGATGCTGGAGGGATCTCCTGTGATTTTGAGTAAAGACAATAAAAGTCCCATTCTCAAGGCTGTCCTTAAAAATAGTGGAGACAACATGAAAACAATAGAAATGAAGTGGGCTTGCATGTAATCTAAGCTAGGTAGCTTGTTATATCAGTATAGATGTAGTTAGTCTAATCCAATATTTTATGTCAACCTTCAGAGGGCAGTCATTTAATAGAGAAACTTTAATCAATTATTGATCATGACAGAACCACTGGATACATAAGGCAATTTCTGTATTCTGCACAAGTTCTGTATTCTCATTTAAACAGTAAGTTTTTCCACAGCACACTGCACTTAAGTTAGCGAAAACCTTGTATGACCTTACTATCTAAATGGTAGTCATTTCTTTCATTTGGAACGATGACTTCAGCTTGATATTATACATTTCATCCATATGGTGCAAAACTGTAGTTTGAATTGACTTCTCACAGCATCACTAATTAAAAACAAGCTGGCAAATAAACAAACAAAATCTTAAAGAGAGACAAATATACTTTTGTTACTCAGTGTATCATATATCCAAATGGAATTTAATCTAAAATAATTTAAATCAGCTTTCACTTTAAAAGCCCAAACATTGGTTGGGAAAATATGTTTCTGACAGTATTTTTTTTAAGCTTAAACTATGTATTCATTTCTGAGGATAAATGTACTTATGTAAGAAATATATTCCATCTGAGTACTCTTTTTAAGCTTGTTCAGGCAGAACGTTTGCAGTAAGGTTAGAACCCTTCTCCTCAATAATTAGATTTGCTGTGGTCAAGTTAATGTAAACCTAACTCTAAACTAATGACGTGTTTGTAGAAAGTATTTTAAATGGCATTATGCACTGAGTCTGTTTTTTGAAATTGTTTTTTTGAATTATAGCTCATTTTCGTAGCATAGAAACTTGAAAAAAAACAAACAAACAAAAAAAAAAAAAAAAAAAACACCACACAAAAAGAACCAAAGTCAAACTTTTTTTTTTTTTTTTTTTTTTTTTTTTTTGACTGATCTAATCACTTATTGGAACGGTTTGAAGTTTCAACAGGGCACACGGAGACCATTTTAGAGGGTGTTTTAAAAGCTGTAATTAAGTTGTAGGAGCAATATTCTTAAAAAATAAAAATCTTAATGGAAAACAAATCTTGCCATACCTATTTGGCCAACTGCCTTCTTGTTTTACCTCCCATTTTCACAGCTCTGACATGTAGCAGTGCATATTTTAACATAAAATAGCAAGTCTGAAACTCTGACATGCTGTATATTTATTCTTGTGTGAAGTAAAACTTTTTTAAAATAGTACAGACGATTATATCTTTTATTTTTTTTTCTTTCTTTTTCAAAGCAAGTGTTTCTTTTAAAGTGTAAGGTTTATTTTCACACTTCTGATTGCCAGAGAATCAGGAAACAGAGAGCTGTACATCAGACGTTTAAATCCAGACATTATGCAATCATGATAAGGATTAATAAAGATTAATTTAGCTCCCACTTAAAAGCCTTGGTGTTTCAGAAATACAACTGCCTAGCTTGTAAAAGGAGATAACTATCATTTCTTTTTTGAAATGAGCCTCTTTGTTGAATAGTAGAGAGTTGTCCATGATTTGAAGACTATTTGTGCCAAGTTATTCTCTAGCTTGATCAAATAAAATCTAGCTGATTAAATAAAAAGACTTAAAAAACAAAACAAAAAAAAAAAAAAACAGCAATAGTTTATTGCTGTTTCTTAGGTGCATGGAACAGATTTTATTAACTGTGGAAATAAATAAATAAATATTTTTTTTCTTTACTGTTCAAAACTGCAAATGATCATTTTTCTTAAGGATTTAATTTTAACATTTCAGTCATTTTGAAGAGACAGCTACTGATGAATATAATAATTGTGTTGTATTAAAACATATTAAAACAATTCTGGAAAGTGGGATTTCTGTGTAATTCAATACTCTTTTATCTGTGACAATGTAACACACATCCAAGGAAAAAAAGATGTGTTGAAACCTAATCATGATTGCAAAGAGATGCATGAACTGGTATCTTTCAGCATCACTGCTTTGGATTAAATGCTGTTACATATTTTACATTTTTTAAAAATATAACTGTATTATGCTCCTGCTTACCTTCTCTGCACAAAGGCAGGAAGTAGCAATACTTTTATTTTTATTTAAAGTAGCTTTGCAGAGACAGTCATTTCTTTTGAGAACAAGTATTACCAATTGTTAAGAACAAGTGATCCCATTGGCTGCTGATGTTTGAGGTTAATATGTAAACTGATGATAAGAAACTGAAAAACATCTTTCCTTCAAATAGAACACCTGAATCTAAAACACCATCACCGTCTGTGGGTCTGCAAGATGTTTCCAGATTTTTTCTCTTAGAAACACAAAATGGAATCAAGGCCACATCCTTTACTGGTATATATTTATATCCTTTATATTGTGTATTACATGTTGAGGAAAACTGGACTAGTCAGTAAATGTTTAGCTATTTGTTTACTGAAAATAGATTTCTCAGAAGACTGGTAAAAGCCTATAGAGTTCACCCTGACCTTACCTTTTTTCTTGAGGAAAAACAAACTCAGTAAACTGACTTGCCATTAACTGCCAATAGTTTTTATTCTGTAATCAATGCTGTGATCAACACTGGTTCACAGAATCAGCAAATTGAGGTAAAAATAGAAGGAAAACCTCCTCTGGCAGTATTTAAAGGCCCATGACAAATCATAGTGATGCCTTTTGGCTTATGCAGTCATCTGACACCTTCAAAAGGCTACTTCAGAGGTCTAAGGAGCAGTATGCTTCTCAGTCCATATCTTGTAGATAGACAATGTAGATAAGAGAATGGTTTATCTAAAATTTTTGAATAAATAAATATTTATATATATATATATATTACCAATTGTTTGTAATAAGCTCACAGCTGTCAATCTGAAACAGATTCTTATTTGTTTCCAAAATAAAATCAGGAATTCTGACTGAAAAACAGAATTAAATGAAAAACAGTTTATGTTTATTTAACAGCAAATATAAATTATAGACAGACTCGTGTGTACATACATGTAAGTACAGATACATGTAAGTAAATCAAGTATTAAATAAGTAAATAATTAAATATTAAATTATTTATGTAACTGAAGCATATTCTCTTCTCTAGTTGTTATCCTGCCTGGCTACCATAAATTGCTCTCAAGTAGCACAAGTCTCCTATAGTTCCTCTGTCCTATCTGACAGATCATATGAATGCTCTAGAAAAACATGTTAAATGCACTATATGCATATGGCTAGTCAGATTAAGTACATTATCAACATATTTAGTTAAGTGAATAGACTTTTTTTTTTTTTTTTAACTTTGATGTCACTTCTGGTCTCATTTTTATTTACTAGAAAGCAGCATTTCAAAACTGGGTGGACTTCTTGATTTTGTATTTTATTTTCCGGAGACAATCTTATTTTTAACTCCTGAGTCATAACTGATGTATTTTAGTTCTATCTTAGAGTGTGTGTACAATTTCATTTCTGTGGACTAATGACAGTTCATGCCAGAGTGAATTTTAATTCCTTTTTCATGTTTTTGATAGTCCAGAATTCATGGCTGATATCTTATATAACTTGTCATTGTCTGTGACATAAGCAATTAAAAAGAGTATACACGAAGTTTTGTCTCTTAATAAATGAGTAGCAGATAGCTAAAATACACAGAGTGCTAGAGCCAAAGTTTTCTCTATCAATACTTGTTCCCCTACTTTTTCACTTTAATGTGATGTTATAAATAGACCATCTTTTTTTAAGTCCTTGCCACAGTGGAGGATGAACACTTAAATGTTCTTGCTTTCTATTAAAATTGCAAGCTTCTGCACACATCACCAGGAATCTGGGTATTATGACTACATAATTCTAACATTTACTGTACTTCGCAGAAAAATCTCTCTACAGAATTTCTGTGGAGAAAGATTTGAACAACAAAGCCCCTTTTGTCCCCATTTACATTGTATGACCAAAGGAGAGAACAGATGGGCATTTTCTCTCATAAGTTCAAATACATCTTTCTATGATAGAATAGAATAGAAGAACAGAATAACATAGAGTAGAATAGACCAGACTAGAATAGAATAGGATAGACTAGGATAGACTAGACTAGACTAGACTAGACTAGACTAGTTCAGTTGGAAGGGACCTACAACTGAACCTTAGGGTTCAATGGAAGCCCCTAGGGAGCATAAGCAACCAGGAACATGGTGTAATGAGTGGGCAAATGGGGCATGGAGCATCAGCCAGGGAGTGGCAGGGCAGTTTTTAAGGCAGTTTTCATGGTAGAGCACAAAGGAAGGGTACTGAAGCTTTGCCAGCTTGTCTAGGGAGCAATGCTATCTACCTGGCAGAAGGCCACAGCCTCTCTGAGCTCTGCAGACAGGTGCAGCTTCCCAGACAGAGCTCTGGTTGGAACATGTTGCTACCCAAGTGTCAGATGCAGGGTGTGTCCTACTCTTATGCCAGCACAGTATGGCAGTAGTGACCACACCTGTGGGATGTGTACTCAGGTGGAGGCCCTCCTCCACCTAGTGACAGAACTCCAGGAAGAAGTGAGTAGGTTGAGGAGTATCAAGGAGTCAGAAACAGAGAAAGACTAATGGAGTAGCTCCTTACCTGCCCTGGGACAGGCCCAATAGGCAGAGAGGACACATGATATGGAGGATTCCCTGTCCTTTCTCCAGCTGGATGAACACAGTGACCTAAGTGATAAGTGGCAACAGTGACAAGTTCCTGCCTGGCACAGCAGGCTTCTCTCATGACTACTCCAGGTGCTCTTGCATAAAAGTTATGAGGCTCTGCAAGTGGAACTGAACAGAGCTAGCGGGACTCGTCAAGAGAGCTTTAAACTAGCTATGACAAAGGAAGGGATAAAACAGGGCTCACCAGATAAGTGCCTAGGGGAACAATGCTGAAACTGGGGGTGAGGCAGATATCTCTTCTGAAGCGCATCTACATCAATGCATGCAACATAGGCAATAAAAAGGAGGAGCTGGAAGTGATTGTGTGACAGGCTAACTATGAACTAGTTGCTATAACTGAAACATGGTGGGATCGCTCCCACAACTGGAGTACTGTGATGGATGGCTACAAGCTCTTCAGAAGGGATAGACAAAGAAGGAAGGGTGGCGGTATGGCTCTTTATATTAAAAAGTTTTTTGATGTTGAAGAGCTTGCGGTTGGGAATGAGCAGGAGTTGGGAATTGGCAGGAGTTTTTTTGTTGTTGTTGTTGTTTTTTTGCATGGGTCATTTTACACTATACTAGGCCTTCCCTCAACAGATAGGGCACACTTGTCTGAAAGATGGAAAAGGATCTTTGCACAGAAATTAGCAGGGCTCATTGGTAGGGCTTTAAACTAGATTTGAAGGGGTAAAGGGATAAAGCCTAGCTCACTAGATGTTTGAGGGACAGTGTGTTAGCAAGATCCTTTGGTCTGCTATTCCTGTTGAGGTAAGGGATGGAAAGCCATGTGACAGCAAAGACACAAGGGATATTACTGTATTAGAAATAATGGAAGTACCTGAGAATGGTCACATAGGAATTAATGCTTCTTCTCCCATAAAGGTGATAGGATCGATTGCCCAACTGAAGTGCATCTACAGCAATGCATACAACATGGGCAACAAACAGGAGGAGCTGGAACCCTTGTATAGCAGGAAGACTATGATATAGTACCAATTAAAGAAATATAGTGGGATGACTCACACAACTGGAGTGCTGCAGTAGATGGCTATAAACTCTTCAGAAGGGAAAGGCTAAGAAGGAGAAGCAGTGGGGTAGCTCTGTATGTTAGGGAGTGTTTTGATTGTCTTGAGATTAATGACGGTGACGATAGGATTGAGTGTTTATGAGTAAGATCAGGGGGAAGGGCAACAAAGAAGATGTCATCATGGGAGTCTGTTGTAGACTACCAAACCAGGATGAAGAAATAGATGAAATATTCTAGAACCAGCTGGGAGAAGTCTTACAATTGTTAACCCTTGTTCTCATGAGGGACTTCAATTTACCAGAGGTCTGCAGGAAATGCAATACAACAGACAAAAACTGTCTAGGAGTTTCCTGGAGTGTGTGAAAGATAACTGTCTGGCTCAGCTGATAAGTGAGCAAACTAGGCATGGCACCCCACTGGACCTTTTTCTTGTGAACACAGAAGGACTTGTGGCTAATGTGAAGGTTGGAGGTAGAAGGTTGGAGGTTAGTGGCAGAACTGCCACCCTGGACTTCTGGAGGGCAGAGTTTGGCCAATTAAGAGATGGTTTGACGGAGTCCCTTGGGAGACAGTCCTGAAGGGTTGGACACTCTTCACGAAGGAAACCTTAAAGGTGCAGGAGCAGGCTGTCCCCACATGCCAAAAGAGAGATGGCAGGGATGAAGTCTGGCCTTGATAAACAGAGCTGTGGCTAGAGCTCAGGAATAAAATGAAGGTTTATGACCTTTGGAAGAAGGGACAGGCCATGCAGGAGGACTACAAAGATGTCATGATGCTGTGCAGGGAGAAAATTAGAAGGGCAAAAGCTCAGCTTGAGCTCAATCTGTCTATTGCCATTAAAGGCAATAAAAAATGCTTCTGTAAATACGTTATCAACAAGAAGAGGACTAAGCGTAAGGATAATCTTCATTCTTTACTGGATGTGGGGGGAAACATAATGACAAGATGAGGAAAAGGCTGAGGTACTTAATTTTTTTTTTTTTTTTTTTTTTTTTCTCTCAGTCTTTACTAATAAGACCAATTGCTTTCTGTGTATCCAGACCCCTGAACCAGATGACAGTGACAGGGAGCAGAATGAAGCCCTCATAATTCATAAGGAAATGATTAGTGATATGTTACCCCACTTAGATGCACATGAGTCTATGGAGCCAGAGGGGATTCACACAAGCATAATGAACGAGCTGGCAGAAGTACAGAGAAAGACCTTGGAGTCCTGGTGGACACTAAGCTAACCATGAGTCACCAATGTGCCCTTGTGGCCAAAAAGGCCAATGGTATCCTGGGGTCCATTCAGAAGAGAGTTGCCGGCAGATCCAGGGAGGTGATCCTCCCCCTCTACTCAGCCCTGGTGAGGCCACACCTGGAGTACTGTGTCCAGTTCTGGGCTCCCTAGTACAAGAGCGACATAGAACTACTAGAGTGAGTCCAGAGGAGGGCTACAGAGATGATTAGAGGACTGGAAAACCTGTCATACGAGGACAGGCTGAGAGAACTGGGCCTCTTTAGCCTGGAGCAGAGAAGATTGAAAGAAAAGAATGAGAAAAGAGAAGATCTCATTAATATACATAAATATCTGAGGGGAGTGTGTCAAGTGAATGGAGCCAGTCTCTTTCCATTTGTGCCCACTGACGAGAGGCAACAGGCACAAACCGAAGCAAAGGAAGATCCAGTTGATCTTTGCTGTGAGGCTGACAGAGCACTGGAACAGGTTTCCCAGAGAAGTTGTGCAGTCTCCTTCTCTGGAGGTATTCAAGACCTGCCTGCATGCCATCCTTTGCAACGTGCTCTAGATCATCCTTCTTGGCAGGAGGGTTGGACTAGATGATATTCTGAGGTCCCTTACAACCTCAGCTATTCTGTGATTTTGTGAAAGGTTGTGGATGTTATCTACCTAGAATTCAGTGAAGTTCTTGACACTGTTTCCTTCAGCATTCTCCTGGGGAAAACTAGCTACTTGTGGCTTGGATGGACATACACATCACTGGGTAAAAAGCTGTCTGAGTGGCCAGGTCCAAAGATTCATAGTAAATGGAGTAAAATCCAGTTGGAGGTCAGTCACAAGTTGTGTCCCCCAGGGCTCTGTACTGGGACCAGTTCTTATCAATCTTTATCAATGATCTAGACTAAGGGATAGAGTGTGCCCTCAGTAAGCTTACAGAGGAAATCAAGTAAGGCTTGCAATCTGCTCTGGTGAGGTCACACCTCAAGCACTGTGTTCAGTTTTGGGACCCTCACTAAAAGAAAGACATCGAGGCCCTGGTGCATGTCCAGAGAAGGGCTACAAAGCTGGTGAAGGGTATGGAACAAAAGTCCTATGAGGAGTGGCTGAGGGAACTGCTTAGTTTGGAGAAGAGGAGGCTCAGGGGAGACATTATTGCTCTCTACCTGAAAGAAAATTGTGGGAAGCTGTGGGTCAGCCTCTTCTCACAGATAACTAGTGTTAGGACAAAGTGGAAGGGCCTCAAGTTGCACCAAGGAAGGTTCAGGTTGGAAATTAGGAGACATTTCTTCTCAGAAAGAGTGGTCAGGCATTGGGACGGGTTGCCCAGATAGGTGGTAGAGTCACCATCCTTGGGGGTGTTTAAGGAAAGGTTGGGTGTGGTGCTTAGGGACATGGTTTAGTGGTTCACATTGGTTGTAGGGGGACGGTTAGACCAGATCTTGGAGGTCTTTTCCAACCTTAATGATTCTATGATTCTAAGAAAGGAAATTGCTCTGTCATTTAGTTAGTTTATCACCCACTATAGCTTGAAACTGCTCATCTCACAGATGGACAATTTGTCCAGAAGGATGCTGTGAGGGACAGTATCAAAGCCTTACTAAAATCCAGCAAGATTACTTCCACCACATTCCCTGCATCTGCTAAGCAGGTGTTCTTATTATTGAAGAAGATCAAATTACTAAGGTAGGACTTTCCCTTCATGAACCCATGTTGACTATGCTTTAAATGCCTTTTAGTAGCACCCAGAATAATCCTTTCCATAACTTTTCCAGGTACTGAGGTTAGACTAACAGTTCTGCAGTTTCCTGGGTCTTCCCTCATGTCCTTCATATAGGTTGGTATAACATTACTTTGGTTCCAGTCAGCAGGGACTTCCCAGTAAAAAATTTTTTAAGTCACTCACAGTTTTTAACTTGACAGTTATCATAACTAAGAATTTTGCACCATAGAAAGCATAATAATTAGCATTGCAATTAGCCAAAAGGTATAAAAAGCAAACAAAACAAAACAACAACAAAAACACAACAACAAAAGAAAAATCAGCTAAGTGGGCTGTTTAAGAGTTACTGTGTTAACAACAATGAAAAAATATCATGTGTTTAACCACAATGTTTTGGAGGTACCTCTGTTTATGAAGGCAGCTGTGTAATCGCTACTTAGGAAGTGACTACTGGGTGGCATATTATTCTGAGCGCAATCACTTCCCAGAAATAATGCTTCTCTTACTAATATTTTTAAAGCATTGTAAAGGTGGTAGGTGCTTTATAGTAATGATGAAAACAAGCTCATTGTGCAGAAGATCAGATAATTAAATAGGTAAAATGAGGGTAAAAGGAGGAGAAGAGAATGTGACTGAAAGCAATTGAGCATATAGATTCAGTTAAAGATAAAGATGCACAGACACCTGCAAAGTGTTTTACTGTATCATATCAAGATTTCTTTCAGTATCTGGCTCTCCTTATACCGTGTGTCATTACTTCTAATTTGAATACTTCTTTTCACACTCTTAAGATTTTAAGAATGTCACTTCCTAAGGCTTCTAAATAAAATCAAATAACATAAAATGAAAAACTATAATTTCATTTTTATTGGTGGGGAGGGACAGAGAAATTTCATACTTTTATTGCTAGCTGACAAAAGAATTTTATGTCTTATAAAACAATTTTGTCATCCATAGGCATACTTTAAATGTATCTAGAACCAACCTCTAAACATTTCAGAAGGAAAAAGTAATGGAAAAATAATCAAAGTTTATACGTATCCCCTAATGAGTGAGGAAAGTGTATTTTTATCTTTAGAATATTAAGGATAAAAGTTCTTCAGTGGTAACATTTTAGTTACCAGAAAGCATAGTCATTTGTTTTTCTTCAGTAAGCTTGCACTGTCAAGTATAAAAGGGTGTGAATCAAAATATTACATTTAATACCCTGGACTCTGGGATGTACAAAATCTGATTTTTGCAGCTTGATTGCACCTCTATAACTAACGTAACAAAGCTACATGCAGAGTTTCTTAGGTGTTGGAATGTACTTCATTTTCCATTTTCCTTTTCCTTCTGATTTTCTGTAGGCCATTTCTGTCTCTTTTGATCTGTGATGTATTTGCTCAGGTGTTTCCCATTTTATGGCAGTGTCAATTAACTCCCTTAAATTTGCCCCTGTTGCTCTCAGAATGTCTTGATGTTCTCTTTGAAGCCTTCCTCTCCATTATCCACCATTTTCAGCATCAGAGACTGACCTTAGTGAGAGTAAAGTTTGCTGCCAATGAGCCCTTCCCTCTTAGTAGATGTGTGCTGAGATGAAAGAAATGGAATTATGAAATGAGCTTCTAAAACAGCACTAGCACTGTCAAAGTACTCTAGATGAGAGACAGAAATAACAGCTCTGCACTTACTGTCCCGTTGCTCAGGAGTGTTTGGTTGTGGGGTTCAGTCTCCAGTATAATTAAAGTTAGTGTTAAGAATGTTTAACATAACTTTTCTTGTCCTTTTTTTTATTTTCTTTTTTTTTTTTTTTTGAGTGAAAAATTGAAAACAAAAGCATATCAAAATGAATCTGCATAAAAGAAAACAGTAGAAAAAAAAAGAGTCATTATTCAGGGTTGGCTTGAGTGTCTAATCAAAAAATACAAGCTCAGATTTGGAGAACTGGCACAAAACTGAGAGCAATTTTGTCTATTCTGATTTCTTCTCACCTAAATAACCCATGCCCACTATCTAGTAGGTTTTAGAGATATCTTTTTTTCCTCCATTTTTCTCTAATATGACTTTTGTTTTTCTTAAATACCCTAACTGATCTAGAAACAATGTGTGATGATTTATTATGAGATATTGCTCATGCAAAATGTGACATTTAAATGAACATCTTTCTTTCTCCTAATGAATATATATATAGGATGAATATATATATATTTGCCTTTCCTGTTCCACTTTTCATTATGAAGCTGAAACAGATATGTAGACTGCTTGGACTACTATTACTTCCTAAGACATAAAAGGTATGATGCCTTATTAAAACTCTGTATGGCACACAGATGTACAGTAAAACACATCATAAAAAGTCTGGCACACTTAAGATTTTATTACTTTGAGGAACACAAATCATGTTGTTAAAGAGGGAAATTCAGAACAAAGCTTCTCTGTTTTATTTTTCTTGCTCTATAACATTTTTTTTTCATGATCTTAACTGAGTCACTTGTAAAATTTAAGTCCAGTGACTTCTAACTACCAAAACTTTTGGTTCCTGTCACACTACCGCTCCTTGTTTCCAGTCATGTAATTGCCACAAATCTTGCAATAACTTTGGCATTTTTCATAGCCTGCCATCAGTTGATTCAAATTCTCAGCTTCAGAGAATGCTTGCTACAAAGACAACCTGAGCGGTAGTTATACTGGCAACCTGAGCACCTGCAAAGGAAGTCGAATTTCAAGACAAGGAATAAGAGCAGAAGAAAGGACCAAAAGGAAATAGGACCTACCTCCTACATTAGCTTTTAATATTTACAGTTTTCCGTCATTATGTAGCTTCTGCTTTAAGGGTAGATTTTTGGAGCTGTCTTCCACTGACCTCATATTTGTAGATCTGAGATAGAGTACCCACTGCATACCAAAACACTAAAGAGATAGCAAACCTACTATTTGCTTCAAGATTATTGAAATAAGACCAATATGAAAACAAGCAAGAACAAGAAGTTGATCATAAACCTGTTGCGTAAAATACTGAAGTATGATTCCTGTTTACAGAATTGTTTCTGATTCTTTACCCAACAACTACGTTTGGTGCAGAACCTGACTGACGAATATTTGGTAAATACTCTGAAGGAAATTGTGGAATTCTGAAAAGTGTAGGAATGCCCAGGTCTGGGTTCTAATTGGGATTAAATCCTACACACAAGTTGGCATTTGAGCTGTTAGATTTTCAAATGGTCACTGTAT
Organism: Cygnus olor; assembly: GCF_009769625.2. Lineage (NCBI taxonomy): Eukaryota > Metazoa > Chordata > Aves > Anseriformes > Anatidae > Cygnus > Cygnus olor. Next base: position 150,351,627 of record NC_049169.1, on the reverse strand, counting down.
GTTCCCAGTCCTTCCTTACTCTCATTCCAAAATGCTTACAATACATATGTATTCTCTGTATTTATTCTTACTACTCACATTTATTTTACAGTTTGCACATGTCTATCTTTATATTAAAACATCTATATCTGTATTTACTCTATCACAAATTATTATATCTTATTGTTTAAGAAACATCAGCTGCTGCTACAAGTAAATCAGTGAAGTATGTCAGAAAACGTGTAAATATTATTTATCTTCTTGAAACACAAAGAATTTTTGGGCTTGCATGACCACTGTTTACCATTTTATATGTCTAAGTACAGCAACTCAGTAGATTCTATGGCTGACACTCTATGTAATCTATCTCAGCTTCATTTTTATCCTATATAGTGAGTAAAAGCATTTGCCATTTATTTTTATGCAGGAAGTGTTTATGTTTGCTTTGCTTTTTGTTCTTTTTTTTTCTCCTCCTCTTTTGCCCTTGTTAAATATCTAGAATGTTTTCCCTTCCTTTCATAAGTTAGACAAGAATATCTATATTTAAAGGAGCATGGTGCTGTTTCTAGCTAATAGTTTCTGTTAATGGTATAAAGCAAGAAAGAAGGATTTAGATAGTGAAGAACTAAAAACAACAACAACAACAAAACAAACAAAAAAAATACTGGTTTAAGTATTAGTATATCTCTGTTCACAAGACAATATTGTAACTATGAATCCAACATCATTGTGTTCTGACATCTATTTCTAGGCTGACTGAGATTGGTGTTATGTGTAATGTCCTCAGGTATGTGTCACTGTTCATCTTCTTAGTCTTTCAGCTTTCAATTACCTTTAGCTTGTGTGGTTCAGAACACAGCAAGGAAAGAGCATAGCTGCAGCATTCTTAACACGTAGAAAATGAGTGTCGCAAGCTGTGTCTCTTGTATCCTTCCAGACTTCTGTCTTACTAATTATCTTTTCAGTGAACATTTGCCGGATGCTGAAAAGAATGTTAGTTCATAGAAGAATGTGACTTCTGAAATGCAATCTATGAATAATAAATATCTGAAGCAGTAACTTTCATTACAGCTGAGTAATCTTGTTTAAAATTTCAAACTACATGTTGGATTTTAGAAGTTTTACAAGGCCACTTATCTTACTGTATTGAAATATCTTTTCTTGAGGGAAATCAACTGATAGTTTCCTTTAAATACTGTGAGTATCCCATTCTGAATGCTTAGTTTACATTGTACTATAATTTAGAATCTCTGATATATGATTAGTTATCAAAGAGGAGTCACAATTAAAAAACACAGAAAAATTCCAATACATTTAGACCAGGTGTCTAAGATACACTTATCTGAAAACAGTGAAAAAATACAGTGAAATTGTAAGTTCCACATTTACCTTTGGTGTCTTTGCAAAGGACAGTATAACTGGGACACAATGTAAGCTTGCTACTCCAGTCCAGTCCAAGAATAAGTGCAAACTGTTGCCATTCACAGTGTGTCTCCCTCCAGTCCTGATGGAAGGAGACCCATTAAACCCATTATTAAACACCATCCATCCATCCACGCTGGTAGATGAATTACATGATTAATTTTTTTTTTTTTTTTTTTTTTTTAATTGGTTGGAAACAGAAGTGCTGAGGTACTAACAGGCCAAATCCTTTTCTTAACCTTACCGTCAGAGTGGTTCTGAAGAGTGGTTCTGATCATCAATATGGTGATAGGTGTTTAAATATAAATATAAATATATATAAAACATGCCTGCTGTATTGTACTGTTGAACTATTTCTCTGCACTGCGTACATGCTTTCTACTTCTTACACTTTAAATGAAGTTCAATCTCAAGGTCTGAATTTTTGACTCTTCCTGGGAAGAAGGTTTTTTGGGGAGACTTCAACAGATATTTGTGTGTTAAAGCAAGACAGTGAATATAAAAAACCCATCAAATATAAAATTTCTTTGCCATTTTGGAGGCTGGAGTAATGCTAGTGGTCACTTAAATTTTTGGTTATACATTTGTTCCATCTCCAGAAATAGGTGTGCAATGTGCTGCAACAAAAGTGAGTGTTATTAGAAAATCAGAATAACAGAAACAGTGAAGCAAATGCTATTTGTTTCCAGCTAGACACCATTGTTGTAGCATGTGTCATTAGTTTACATTTTTTAAGCTTGTTGATGTAACCAATTTTTCAGTGATTTAAAAAGTAATACATATTTATTTTTTGTATTTTTTACATATATAAGTCAATCTGAACATAAAATAAAGCATGTGTTTTTCAAAGTCTTAACTTCATTAAATAAAGCTATAAACAGGTGAATCATATAATATTACATCCAAAGGAAAAAAAAAAAAAAAAAAGCAAACAAGCCTAAGCCAAAATTTTATAAGAATATGCTTCAAAAGCAATTAGAATATGGTACAGGTAGACAAATTAGAGTACAGTAAAATAGGGTGTTTTGGATAAGGGCTGAATATCCTGATAAGTACTTCATAGTATTATACCTTCTCCTTTTTAATAAATACACATAATTTGCTAGACCTGACCTTGAATTCCAACTAAAACTAAACATTGCTTTTTTCTTCATAGGATAAAGAGCAAGAATAAAAGTGGAAAATAGCCTATGTACGTTTGAGAACACATTTGAATATATTTAAGCCCAGATACTGAAAGAAACAAATTCTAAATTTTACCTTAAAAAGTAATGCTGCTATATAATATTGTTATTGTATATTTATTTTCACTTCATTGAACTTCAGTTTTCAAAGTCAAATGTTATATGAGGATATGCTGTTTTACCCTAGCAACAGTGACAGAATTATGAAGAATATATTTCATTTTGATGCACAGCTCTAATGCACATCTCTTTCTGACAAGGATAAGGTCACCTGTCATAAATTTGTATTTGCTGTCCAAAAATTGATATGCAACTATTAAAAACTATGAAACAGCTTCAAACTTAAGATATGTGATAAAACTGTTGACTTTTTTTCAGTAGAGGTAATACAGATGCTGTCAACAATGTGTTTGTTATTTTATTGAAATATATGAAGCAAGTTTTGTTTGTTTTTGTTTGTTTTGTCAAATCAAAGATAGAGACCTTTTCAAGTTGATTATACATACATTTATTTGGGAAGGGTGGTGGTGGTGTTGGAGGAAATTTCTTTTTATTAATGTATGATATACATTGGGAATCACTGGGAACATGCATGTTCCATCATAATACTCTTTCTCTTCTGTACTTCACAGGTCAATTGGAAAAAAAGTGATAGTGCCCAAAACCTCAGATCAATACTGAAAAGGCAGGGAGATTCCACATTTTTTTTTTTAGTTTTTGTTTTTGTTTTTATAAGTTGAATAGATGACACATGAGCCATAGAACACAATAAGTAAGTATGAAAAGATAAATAATATTTACCTTTTCATATAACATAAAATCAAAGACACAGCTTTAACAGCCTTAAAATTGTTTAAATATGATAAAACCAAGTTTAAATATGATAAAATTTGATAAAATAATGTTTAGCCGTTATGATTTTCTACCTAAAGTTAGCATTGAGCTTATTGCAATTAAGATAAAACAGTGGTCATTCATGCAGAAAATAAGAAAAACCATAATATATATTAGACTAAAAATTGTAGAAGGAATACGAAACACTCTGTTTGAAGGCCTGAAGTAACTCCATTTTGGGCTAGTAAGAAATTTTCTTTAGACATTGTGTTCTCTATATTTGTTACCTGTGCACTTTCTTCTATTAATTTTGAATATACGTGTGAATATATTTTGAATATACGTGATAAACTGAATGTTATAATAAAAGCACCTCCTTTTAATGATTGGAGGATCATAATGTTTATAATTCTTTGGCTGAAACAAGGTAGTTTTGCTTTATTGGAAGTAAGAAAGAATTTCAAATAAGCATATAATAGAGAAGTTAGAACAATCTCTTAGAGGCAGGGGCATCCTATAGTTAGTTATTGCCTAGGTATTATAATCTTATTCTGTGGCTGAATGCTAGCTAATCAAATTTGCTTCAGTAAGACTCAATTGTCTGTCTTGCATACAACATTATAATGCCTGATCAATACAAAAAACAATGTTAGTTCTAAATGGAAGTAAAAAAATTAGAAGCTTTAGTCAAAAATAGTACAAAGTTATTCTTATGATGATTATGATTATTATTTTGTCTCCTTAACTGAGTTGATTGTTGCGGTGGTTTTACTCGGGTGTGCAGCCAAGTTCCACCAAGGCTGCTCTTTCACTCCCCCTCCTCAAAGGCGAAAGGAGAGAAATTATGACACAAAGGGCTCAAGGTTTGAGATAAGGATGATTTAATCAAAGGGAATAGGAAGAGGGAAAAAAAAAAAAAAAAAAAGAAAAAAAAAAAGCAAAGGCCGCATGGAAGCACAGAAAGAGAAAAAGTTACTCTCTAATTCCCATCAATGAGCGATGTGCAGCCATGTTTTTCAGGAGGACAGACACTTCCACAATGAGAGCCCTCCCCCTCTGCTTTCCCTTTCTCACCTTTTAGTGCTGAGTGTGACAGCATACGGCATGGAATATCCCTTTGGTTGGTTTAGGTCAGCTGCCCTGGTGATGTCCCCTCCCCACCACTTGGCCACCTCCAGCCTGCTGGCTCATGGGGGGTTGGAGGGAGTCCTGATGCGGTGCCAGTATTGTACAGCAATAGACACAACACTGGTGTGATACCAGTGCTGTTCTAGCTACAAGTGCAGAGCATAGCACGGTATGGGCTGCTCCATCCCAGCCAGACCCAGCATAATCATAAAAAAAAAAAATGCTCTCACTTCCAGTGCATGTACCCAGTTTGGTAACCTCACTAATTTGCAAATGCAGGTAAACATTAGGAGTGTAATTCATCTTTCCTGAATGCTTCTTGTGAAAACATTTGGAAAACGGAGGATTTCTGAAGGACTTTTAGCAGAGCAGCCCACCTACATAAGGTACCCATCACTCTCCAGAGACTATGTAGAGAATGAGCAGAAAAACTTAAGACATGCAAATCCAGTCCTCCCAACCATTCTAAAGATAAGCATTTAAAGATGAACATTTTTAAATATAAGTATGGCAACAGCAATATATGGCGACAGCTATCACATTTTTCATGATGTGATCAGAACAATTGTGCAGAGTATAGGAGATGAATTCTAGAAAGATTTCAATCTTTGGGAGCTGTGTTCTACATCATAGGAAAGTACCTTCTTGATAGGCCCCAGGAGTGAAGTTCAAAGTACAAAATAACAACACAGCCTTGTAGAAAAAAGGATACATGACACAAATTCAGTAGAAAACAAGCAAGAGAAGGCTTACTTTGTCAGGTATTATCTTTGGTTGGAGCTTCTTTTTATCTTGTCTACTTTAACAGCAATTATGTAATTAACAGGAAGCTATTACCTTAGCTGGTTTAGTTTTAGTTAGTTTTTATAACTCTGAGCTAGAACATCTACTGTTAGTAATTTCAATATTAACTAATTAATATCAACTAATCATGTTTTATAAAGTGAAATATCTATAACCCCCACATAATGATATTCTTCATAAAGGAGGATGTTCTGCATAAAGGAGGGTATAGACACTCAGTCCTTAAAGGGCAATGCTAAAGACCTCGAAAACAATTACCAAATGACTTATCATTTTTAAGCTACTTTTGGTGATGCAAACATTGGAGCTGGGCAAAACTGATTTTAGTAGCAACAGAAAAGACAAGGAAGGAGTACCTAACAATAGAACGCAACAGAGCAGATTCAAATGTATCATGAAGTTATAGTGCAGCATAGAAAGAGAAATGTGTAAAGTAAGTTACAGAACACATTTTTTATAAATATGATCCCAAACACACAAAAAAAAAAAAAAAAAAAAAAAAAAAACAGAGAAATTATCTAAATCAACATCAGGGTCCTCCCAAAAAAACAGGAGGAAGAACCATCTAATTTTACCATTTCAGGCCTTCTGATGAAGGATTCAGGATACTTCCGCCAGCATTCCCAAATGTGACCAAAACTGTAGAGTTTAAGATCCAGAGGAGCAGCAGAAGGGACAGTGTAACTGACAAGTTACATCAAAAGACTGTCATGTATAACAAGTTTTAATTGTAATATTATTAATGTGACTTGTTTTATATTAACAAGATAATATAGACTGTAAGTTTGCTAGTATTATTGCAACTGGACTATTAATAACTGATTACAATAATGATAAATTTCTGTCTTAATGTAGTGGCTTTGTTTCTCTTTTTGCCCGTAACAAGAATACGAAATTAATGATAAGGTTAAAGAAAGGGAAGGTATTAAAGAGGGAAGATGGCTTGAGTATTTATCATTTGGACCATATTAGGATAAAGAACAAAACAATATTGTGAAGACAGACCACAGCTTTATATCTCCTATATAATATATTAACGCATAAAAATAACATGGAATTAGCAATAGCCTTGGTGGGTCATTTTTTTGCAGCATTCCTAAAGGTCTGCTAGTCTGGATAGTAAAGGAGTCTGAGATGGAAAATAGGCAAATGTCTGTCACAAGATAACAAGGCTTAACAGTCTAAGTTTAAACAGATCTCTAAAATTAGGTTCCCAGAGAGGTGAAGGATGTTTAATTCATACCTATTTATCTGGCTATGCTGTATGAGTAGAATTTGTGCTTAAAATGCTGATACTATTAAATATGCCGTGTGGAACATATAAACTAGGGAATGACATACATTGACAGAAGTTGTGATAGGGGAAACTTGAGCTTAGAGACACAGACCTGAATGCTGTCTGGCATCCTGACCACTTAAAGGAAGAACTCTAGAAAAATATCATATAATTCTGCTAGATTTCTTCAGAAATATGTCTGACCTTGTACTCTCCACATGGCTTTTTATGGTCAGATTTAGTTCCTCTGAAGTTCGTACACTCTTTTATTTCTATCAACTATAAACAACATTGTCAACATGGAAAGAAAAATCCAACCAACAAAACAAGTGACATAAGAAATTTAAGATTGATCAGTATAAACCCTGGATATCCTATACTTGCCTGCACTTGACGATGTTCATCTTGCCTTCCTATGTAACGTTTATGGTAAAGAGATAAATCTGCTTACCTCTGATGATCAATCCTTAGATCAGATTGCTTATAACTCTCTGCTTTTGATATCTTTACAATGGCTACTCTGAGAATTGGTCATACCTCTCATAATACCTCTACTGTCCTTCACATTTTAAAAAGGTGAGAGAGAAGAGAGTAGTGGGTGTGAAGTAGGGTGTTTGTGTATTTATCTTGTAGAACTCCATTCAACTGCAAAGACTTTGAAGACTTCGAAAATTTTGAATCTCCATTGATGCTCATTTGCAATTAGAATTAGGACAGAAAGAAGAGAAACTAAACGGCAGCAGCAATACAAAGAGTTAATTGGAAACATCTGATTAATATTGAAAACAAATTCAGGTAATAACAAAAGGAAAATAGCCCAATACAGGATAGTAAAAGTGCCAGTAGTCCTAGGCATTTGTAGGTATCTAATATATTTTTACATAAAAGTTTACAATTGTATTAAACCTCCAGCAGTGAATGAATATTAGCTACTTTGTGCCATACAGTACTCTTTTATCTGAAAAACAATGAATGTACTCTAAAATAGATTAGTTGCCTGATTTTTTTTTATCTTTTATGTTGATAGTTATTTTACAAATTTCTGTTGAGTTTTATTTATTCCTACGAGGTTTCCATTGTTTACAACCTTTTCTCCCCTTTCCCCTTCCCCTCCCTCCTTCCCCTTCCCCTTCCCCTTCCCTTCCCTTCCCCTTCCCCCTTCCCCTTCCCCCTTCCCCTTCCCCTTTCCTCCTTCCCCTTCCCCTTCCCCTTCCCTTCCCCCTCTCTTCCCCTTCCCCTTTCCCTCTCCCTTTCCTTTTCCCTTTTCCCAAAACATGTTCATAAATCAGAAGAAAAAAAAATTATATCAGAAACAAACAAAAACTTCTTTACTTAATTTGAAGTATCATTAATACACATTTGTAAGGAGATATTAGATGCCAACAGTAGTTAATTCTCTATTATATTTACTGATCAGTGACATTAAGCATTTTGTATTAGTTTAGTACATAACAAGAGTGGCAAAAGGGAGTTTCTGGTTTATTGTCTTTGAAGAGAAAAATGCTTTTCGATCAAGCCATCAGTAAAGACTAGAGAACTAAATGAAACACAAAACATTCACATATTCACTAATGAACATTACCAAATCCAGACATCTTCATGCTTTTACAAAACAAATTCTTTGCTGCCAGCTGCCCTGGCTTGTCAAGCGAAAACTGTTCCAGTGACAGTTATTACTTCTCTCACAGCATTGACTGGCTTATTTTAAAAATAAGTGCAATGAAAAGTTTTTTTTTTTTTTTTTTCATAATTCCACCTGGTTTAAATGTGTGTTTTTAGTTACATATAGAATCAAAAAGCTGCCAAAACTCCAGCTATGACCCTTATTACAACATCTACAAAATTAATAATGTTGGTTTATTACTGGAGCAAACAATATACTTGAGCTTTTTCCTTTATTAATTTAGAAGCTGCCAGAATGTGCACAATGATTTTCTGATCTAGCCTTCAATAAGAATCTTTCCACTATCATTGCAGTGGAACTCAGTCTTACTATAAAAAAGTACTGTTTTATGGAATTATGAACAATACAAATGCTAAGAAGAATGGAGAGAATTGCAGGTGGGCCAGAATGATTTCATAAAAAACAAACAAACAAACAAACAAACCAAAAACAAACAAACAAATAAAACTCTGTAATACAATAACAATGCTGTAACACTATAACACTTTAAGATTCTTTCAAAGAAAATGTGGAGATAGGGACTAATTTCCTAATTTAAATAAATAACACTAGGACAGATTCTTAATATAAATAGGGAAAATGAATATTATTGTTGGTTTATTACGAAGAACTGGTAGATCTGCACTTTGCCACAGTAGTATAGAAAAGTACAAAATCATGAAGTCAATTATATCATCAAAATTATTTTGAAATATTGGCAGTTTGAATTTAATGCATAAAAATGGTGGTCACTAAATATCATTCTATTTATCGAAGCAAAATGCATATTTCAGAATGAGGAGATTGACATTCAGCAGTGATTTAAACTGACAGTTCTAACAATGACAGTGAAAAGTGGAATAAACATTCAGATCATTTCTGCTGACAAAGCTAAAACCTCTTTTCTGTAGAATCATGGTTTGATATATTTTATAGCTGCTAACACTAACCTTGAAGTATCTACTACTATATCACACACATGTAAATCTGTCTCATGCCCATTTAACTTAGCTTAGCTGAGTTTGCAAAATTTGGTTCTGACTGTCTAAAAATGGCAATCATGGAATACTTAAAAGCTGCGTCCTAAACAGTAAATAAATTTGTATAAATGTCTCTGGTTTAGTGTCCTTTAGTTATTTTTAATGAGTGCATTATTTATTTATTTATCTGCCTTTCGTGTAGTCTAGCCTTAGTGTATCTAATTAAATTTCACTTTCTTTGTGTCTGTTTCAAAGCATTCCTTAGTATATCAATAGGAAGAGTTGGATTTCCTGCTCAGCACAAGAAAATCCTGAATCTGTTTTAATATTTTCTGGAAGACCCACATCTTTTCATATGCCATATTTTTAACAAATAATTTAATTATGTCTACTGTCTTAGCTAAGCACAGATCAAGAAAAATATTTTGAGTTTTTTACTTCAGCTTAAACTGTGTGGTAGTACTGGAGACCACAAGGAGACTGCATTTCCTTGTTAAACCAATGTTTCCACCTCCTTACTTTCTAATATAAAATCCCCACTCAGAGCTTTGTGTGACATTTGGGATGCATATAAAACACCTATTAATAAGGTTGAATGTCCACTAGCTTACCCACCCTTGAATTCAATGTTCTTCCATAGACACTGTACACCGTACATTTTTAATGAACAGAATTCCCCACTTTGAACATGGGAAGAACAGAGGGTTTTGACAGAAATGTGAATGGATGTTCTCTTCCATGTTGTAAGAACTATTGGTCTTACAAAAAAAAAAAAAAAAATAGAACTGACTGCCAAACTTCCACCACACTTCATTTTCAGTGGAAAACTGGAATTTTATGTAATAAGTCTTTTTTGTTGTTGCTATTAAAAAAAAAAAAAAAAAAAAAGAACATCCCCCCCCCAAAAAAAAAAACAAACAAAAAAATAAGAAAAACACAACACATTAAAACAAACGAGCAAACAAAACCCTGAAACTCAAAAGCACAGAACACCACTGTCTCTAAGTTTTAGATTTTATTTTAAAAAACAATCTCATTGGTAACAAGAATAACTAAAGGACACTAAACCAGAGATATTTAAAACCCTATCTATCTGCCCTGATAACTCCTGGGCAAAAATCTTTTTCTCCCTCTGAGAGAGGTGCATCCCATTTAGTGCCAACAGGCCTGGTGTCATGTAGACCTTCCCACAATCAAGAAACCCAAAGTTCTGCCAGTGGCACCAGTCTCAGAGCCACGTATTTATGAGTGGAATCTGCCTGTCAACATTGATCCCTGCTACTGGAAGGACAGAGGCAAACACATACTGTGCCCCTCATCCTTTAACCAGTCACCCCAAAGCCCTAAAGTCCCTTTTGATTGCCCTTGGACTTCTCCATGCTACCTCATCATTACCAGCTTGAAAAACTAGTAACTAGTAACTACTAGTAAGGTAGTAGTCAGAGGGCCATACCAGGCGGCACACGAGGTACACACACACACACACACATATATATAATTCCTATATTAATGTTTCAAAACTTTGAAACTCCCACACAAATCTTTCACTACCTAAAATTTAATGAAAGGAAGGATTGTGCATATATTAATGATTGATTTTTTTAACAATTCCTATTATAAACACAAGGTCTAAATATGACAGAATATGATCATATGCTACCAGAAACACTTCCAATGTCAAGACCTGATATTTTCAGACCACAGGCAGTATATTTCTTTATAATAACTATCGTTACAATCTGTGAGTGGTCTGCTGAACAAAGGGCAAAGTAAATAAGTAATAGCTAGGTGGCAAGAAGTTTTCTGAGTAAATATATAATGGCCAGTTTTACAAATAAAAGATTTAGGACACTAATATTACTTGAGTTAAATACAAACCCAAGATAAACCTACTTGATGTTTTATTTATTTATCATTCTCTTCACCTCTTTTAATTTTTATCTTGAGGAATGGAGGAAGCAGGGAGGGAAGCTGTATGAAGACTAGTATTACATTCCAAACAGTTATTACAACTATTTTTCTCACTCTAGTCACTATGCAGAGAAAAAAAAATGTTTTGATTATTTTAATTTTTTTTTAACTTTGATTTATAGGTGAACTTTCAATACTGCAACAGAAAACTGCAACATTTCTTTGAAGAAATAACATTTGTATTTAGTATGAACACTCCATTAGGTTGTCTTCTGACCACAGAGCTTGTTTTCTGTAGAGAATATATCTTTCAGCACTTTGATGGCAAGATACTTTTCAACATTTTTTTTTGTGTCTGATTTTTAATTGAAGAATTAACTATAGTATATAGATGACTGCTGTGCAGTAGAATAAAAAGATTTGCAAGTGAGAGTATATTGTACAACAACACTATTTCCTAAAGTTCTGTATGAGTTTATTTCAGAGTAGAAATTAGCATGTAGAAAGTAGTCTTCCTTTTCCATTAGTACAATTTGTCTCCTGCACTTATCCTGGAGATGTATATAAATCATATAAATGTGTCAGTTTAAAGATTTTCATAGCTTTCATTGAACCATCCTGACCTGCTGTTATTTACCAAATGCTTAGTACTTGGTAGTAGTACAGCAGATTGCTGATATCTTCTTCCTTTTTGAAATGTTTACACCATTATCTTTATAAACAGACCAATAGTACTCTAAATCAACAAGAGTCTACATTTTGACCATACCTAAGAGGTATTCACTTCTGCTTTCATTGTTGCATAAACAAGACTTGGAGAACTTAATTTTCTGACTTGGCTACTAGTGTGATCCTGAAATTGTGACTTGAGAGACATTGAGGATAATGAACTTCATTATGGTTCCAAATTCCAAATTCTGACCTTTTATTATTATTATTATTATTATTATTATTATTATTATTATTATTATTTGTTTACAAATGTGAACTCTTTTTTTTTTTTGAATTCTAGATTTATTTATTCTATTTTCACTCCAAATTTATTGAAAATTATTTGTTTAAAGTGTGAAAGATGATGAAAATTATTTTAAATAGGATAAGTTTTAAGTTTCAGGAATAGGAGGACACTTATTCCTAAATTTTTATATGAAAGAAAATGCAATTACATGGAGCATATGCAAGTTTGAAAGTGGAGAGCTTGGGCATAGTCTACATAAAAATATATGATTGAATACATATAAGACTTACGGGATCAGTTTCCAAGGCCATTGGAAGCTGAATTTGAGAGCCCCAAATATGTTTGAATCCTCCTTTGAGTAAGGATTTCTACCAAGAGAGGGAGACTGGAATGAACATTACCTGATGATGGGGCATTTCTCACATCAGCATCAGTATCTAGCCTTAAATGAAGACTGTGGTAGTTTATTGGGCAGTGGGAAAAGCTCCTTAAGGTATGCCATAAACATTATAACAGTTTAAAGTGTCAAAATGGAATTTTTACCCATATTATAACTGATGATTTTTTCTGTGCAAGAAAAAGTGCTGGACCAGAAGAACTAATTAAAAGTGATTTTGATTTACTGACATGGTCAATCAGTGAAAATGGATAGGAGTGTAGTGAATTTGCAGTTCTGTATAGTAATGTATTGTGTTTCTCAACTAGGTGATTTTGTTGTATGAATATAGTCAATTAAGTTTGTGGAAGAATTGCCAAAAAATATAGCCACAGAGGAAAGTGTGGATGCACTCCTATAGCTGTTAACAAGTACTTGATTGACTTAGCCTTCCACATTGCTCCTGTTAGACAGTTTTCCCCAACTGTCTGGATTGTGAAATAGGAATGTTTAAAATATTTAAATTATGATCTACATCCTGAAGGAAGCCATTAAAAAAAATGAAATAGAATAAATAAGTAAGAAGAAAATGCAGGGGTTAGTACTAGCTTACAGGGAGGTGTCTTTATTCCATCCAGTTCTTAAATGTGAAAAATTTTTTGGTGGTAGAAGTTGATCAGAGCTCATAGTTACATAGAACACTGAGGAGGAGGAGATATGGAAAGTGAGACATTAGGAGTCTAACTCTGTCTAGGAGCACCCTGACATGAATTTTCTTGTCAACTTTTCTAATCAACAGGATATTTTATACGAGAAAGTCACAAGTTCAGTGCTTTTTTTTCTCTTTAAAATAGATAGTGTTGCAACATTTTGCAATCAACTTGTTAATTTTTCTGTGAAATATGCTTATAATAAATTAGGTGATAAATAAGCCCCACTAGGGAATATGGATAAAGCAGATGCCTAGGATAAGGTAAAGTTTGCAGAAGCTTCTCATAACCATATGTCGTCACGTGATGTAGAAATTTTAAGAGTTTCTTTGAAAATGCTTTTAAATTCCTTAAGTGTAAGGCAGAAACTGAATTGACTGACTCTGAGTTCCATTCTGTAGTCTGAGTTTCCAGTATACTTATATAAGAACAATAAAGAAGACACGGATTAATGTAATTTTACACGTTCTTGTCTGGTGTACTCTGTATAGATCTGAGTATTCACATCACTGCAGACAAATCTTACAGGAAAGAAACTTTAAAGGATAAAGTAGAGATACATTACTATTTGAGCAGAGATTATTGAGGAAGAGGCTTATTAAGTTGAAGGAAGGAAGGAAGGAAGGAAGGAGGGAAGGAAGGAAGGAGGGAGGGATGGAGAGAAGGAAGGAAGGAAGGAAGGAGGGAGGAAGGAAGGAAGGAAGGAAGGAGGGAGGGAGGGAGGGAGGGAGGAAGGAGAGAGGGAGAGAGGAAGGAAGGAAGGAAGGAAGGAAGGAAGGAAGGAAGGAAGGAAGGAAGGAATGGACGGACAGGAAGGAAGGAAGGAGAGAGGAGGGAGAAGGAAGGAGGCGGAAGAAGGAAAGGAGGAAGGAAGAAGGAAGGAAGGAAGGAAGGAAGGGAAGGAAGGAAGGAAGGGGAGGGAGAGGAGAAGAAGGAAGGAAGGAAGGAAGGAAGGAAGGAAGGAAGGAAGGAAGGAAGGAAGGGAGGGGACAGAAGGATGGAAGGAGGGAAGGAAGGAAGGAAGGAAGGAAGGGAGGTGAGGGAGGGAGGAGGAAGGAAGAAGGAAGGAAGGAAGGAAGGAAGGAAGGAAGGAGAGAGGGAGGGAGGAAGGAAAGGAAGGAAGGAAGGAAGGAAGGAAGGAAGGAAGGAAGGAGGGATGGAGAGAAGGAAGGAAGGAGGAAGGAAGGAGGAGGGGGAGGGAGGAGGGAGGAAGGAAGGAAGGAAGGAAGTAAGGAAGGAAGGATTGAAGGAAGGAAGGAAGGAAGGAAGGAAGGAAGGAAGGAAGGAAGGAAGGAAGGAAGGAAGGAAGGAAGGAAGGATCACCAAAGACAGAGGAGGAATATTAAGTGGCTAAGCAGCAGCAGTGGATCAGATCAGGTTTGTCCTGGTTTTGGTTGTGATAGAGTTTATTTTTTTCGGAGAAGCTTGTATGGTGTTGCGTTCTGGATTTAGGATGATAATAATTCTGATAACACACTGATATTTTTGTTGTTGCAGAGTTGTGCTTTCACAAGGACTTTTCAGCTTCTTGTGCTGCCGTGCCAGTGAGGAGGCTGGCTGTGCACAGGAATCTGGAATGGTCAGAACCAGGGCAGCTGACCTAAACTGGCCAAATGGATATCCCATACCACGTGGCATCATGCTGAACAGTAAAACTGGGATGCCTGTCTGGGGTGGGGGCCAGGCTCGCTGCTTGAGCACAGGCATTCCTCAGTATGTGGTGATCAGTTGCATTGTACATCACTTGCTTTGAATATTCTATTTCCATTTATTATTATTATTAGTAGTAGTAGTAGTAATAATTATTATTATTATTTTCCCTTCCTTTTCTGTCCTATTAAACTACCTTTATCTCAAGCTATGAGCTTTTATTTTATTTATTTTTTTTATTCTCGCTTGCGGTAAAATCTTGGCTAGTTAGGTACCTATACATCTGGACACATAGTAGCATTTTAAAAAGAGTTCCTTATGTCACAATGGCTAAATTTTGTCTAATATGATCTAGACACTTGAACTTATAGATATTTTGAACTTAAATCCCAAGGGTAGAGAACTGTGTTTTATTTAAATTCTCAAGAATCAAGCTGGAAAACTGCAGTGAAATAGATGTCCATGTGGATCTCTGACAGACATGAGAAGGTCTCATCCCTTAAAATATTTTTTAATGATTGTGGAACTATATTGTTTATATTTATTAATTTACATGTAATCTAACACATCCTAAATATCACACTAAGGTAAAGGTATTTGTTTCATTTTGAAATGTTTCATTTCTGCAATACACTCAAACCTGTATTAATCTTGTGCAGTATCATGTGCACAGAACATACTTTTTTTTCCCCCTAATTCTGCTTAGTTAATGTTTTTTGATAATGTGTTTTGATAATTGTCATGATATTAATTATAATTTTATGTGGGTTGTACAAAAGAGTAGTGTTATTCCTGTACAGAGGCCTTTATAATCTTTAAAATTTCTGTGCTGTATTTTGCCACTCCCTTAGAACATATTATGTGATTTTAGTCTTATTACATATAATTCTTATTATGGGTTGTCCTTTCATTGTGAAGATGATTTGGTCTAGTCATAGCAGAAGTATGTATGAAGTATGCACATAAGGTAGAAGTATACATATAAGGGAGAAAGTGAAATACTTAAATAAAATAAACAGTCTAAAGGAGTAAGCAGAGAAGTCACACTGCCTTGAAAGTCAAACACTACTCAGCTTGACTATCTGCACTTCTCAGAAAAATACATCACGGTCTTATTTTTTGATAAACAAGTTTATAGAGAACAAAACTGTTATCTGGAGGCACAGAAGCAAAGAAGACATATCTTCAAGCAAAGAGGTTTAATTATACAGACTTCTGTGGAAGAAAACAGTGGATTGAGATAGAAATAGAATAATCCTGAAGGATAAGATCCAAAAGGGGAGAAGGCTGAAGTTTTATACCTAAACAGTTTCTAACTGAAAGCTATATTCTAACCACATAAAAAAAAAAACTAGACTAATGGAAAGTGTTTGTCTTCATCTTTTTAAGAAAATACATATACCTGAGAACTGAAATTTTTGTGTATAAAAAATATTGTTATATTGTTCCCTGAGAGCTGTATTTGGCTTTTTCTTAAGTTAGCGTATTTCACTGTGTTCCATGTGTTCCATATGCGTATGCATATTGGTTTCTGCAATATGCATCACATTGTATATTGGACTTCTGATTTCTATTGATCACATTTGCATTTCCTTTGATGTAGAGGGATAAGGAGGAGACCAATACTGAGAAATGTTTCTGGGTGTACTGAGAAAGGAGATAAAGATTCCCATAAGTAGTTCCCATAAATAGATAAAAGTGCTTCACACTTCTCTTTTTGGTATAATCAGTGCTGAAGAAAACCATAGAATCATAGAATATCCTGAGCTGGAAGGACCCATAAGGATCATCAAGTCCAACTCCTGGCACTGCACAGGTCTACCCAAAAGTTTAGACCACGTGACTAAGTGCACAGTCCAATCGCTTCTTAAATTCAGACAGGCTTGGTGCAGTGACTACGTCCCTGGGGAGCCTGTTCCAGTGTGCAACCACCCTCTCGGTGAAGAACCTCTTCCTGATGTCCAGCCTAAACTTCCCCTGCCTCAGCTTAACACCGTTACCTCGGGTCCTATCACTGGTAATAACGGAGAATAGGTCACCTGTCTCTCTACTACCCCTCGCGAGGAAGTTGTAGACTGCGATGAGGTCCCCCCTCAGCCTCCTCTTCTCCAGGCTGAACAGGCCCAGTGACCTCAGCCACTCCTTATATGTCTTCCTCTCTAGGCCCTTCACCATCTTCGTTGCCCTCCTCTGGACACTCTCCAACAGTTTAATGTCCTTTTTGTACTGTGGTGCCCAGAACTGCACACAGTACTCGAGGTGAGGCCACACCAGCGCCGAATAGAGCGGGACAATCACTTCCCTCGACTGACTAGCAATGCCGTGCTTGTTGCATCCCAGGATACGGAAAAGTCACATGCTTTTTGCAATAATACTTCTGGTTAGACCTGAAGAGGTCAGACAGTTGGACTATATGATCTTTGGAGGTCCCTTCCAACCGAACTATTCTCTCTTCTCTTCTCTTCTCTTCTCTTCTCTTCTCTTCTCTTCTCTTCTCTTCTCTTCTCTTCTCTTCTCTTCTCCTGTTCTTTTCTCTTCTCTTCTCTTCTCTCTTTTTCTTCTCTTCTCTTCTCTTCTCTTCTCTTCTCTTCTTTTTCTTCTCTTCCCTTCTCTTTTCTCTTCTCTTCTCTTCTCTTCTCTTCTCTTCTCTTCTCGATATGATTTTCAGAGGCCAAAACTGGTGGTTATTCTGGTTATTTGGTGTATGATTTCTAGATATCTGTGATTACAAAAAAAACACTATGTCATTCCTACTGGAGAAGTAGGGACTGGCTTTTCAACAAGCATGTAAATGTCTTAGCATCATTGTGTAGCCAAGGAACAGCTGATTATTTTAACTCCCTTTACCTCCAAGAAGACTTACCCCAGATTCATACGGGACACAGACAGTGTACTCTGATATTTCCCATTTTTGGGAGGACAAGGTAGGGGAAGAGATCTCTTTATCCCATTTGGAAAGAACACTTCTAATAACACAAGTTGTCTTTGCTGCTGATGATCAGTTTGATGCTAGTGGAGTGATGTCATCTTCAAGATAAAGCAGACGGATCTTAAAGAGTCTCCTCTTACACAGTGTCTGCAGTCTATGTTTACTAGTTACTGTGTTACTTGTTACTAGTTACTTGTTGCTATGTAACAAGTTTTATGGATATTTCTGTTATTTTGAAGGTTTTGTTTGTGGTAGTTTGTATTTTTCTTGTTGTTTGTTTATTTTTATTATTTTTTCATTGCAATTCCCTT
The DNA here is from genome assembly GCF_009769625.2 of Cygnus olor. Lineage (NCBI taxonomy): Eukaryota > Metazoa > Chordata > Aves > Anseriformes > Anatidae > Cygnus > Cygnus olor. The sequence continues at coordinate 150,333,512 of NC_049169.1, read as the reverse complement.
CAGAAGAACCATTACACCAATTAATTTTCATGATAGAACATTTCTTCATGTTTCTGTTCTCTTTTTGCTGCTAAGGGCTAAGTCAAGAATCTCTCAATTTGTTCTGATCCATGATCTAAGCCTCTTTATTCTTAGACTAAGTAGAATCCTATGTTGTTTACATGAAAAAAAGGTAAAGATAAATCATTTTATTTTTTAAAGAGAAGACAAGCCCGGTAACATTATTAAATGTTTTTAAAGGGTATCTTTCATCAATTTTTATACTTTTAAGAAAATTATATTACATACATTCATGTCTGTTTTGATTTTAGTTTCTGAATATTGACAGGTCATCAATTAGAGATGTCATCATCTCCTGTTTTTGGAGCAGCTGAAAATACTTACTCTGCCAACAAATAAACCCAGTAAAATTAACATTGTTTAAAAATAATTCTAATTTAAACCTCCAGAGCAGTCAGACACAGAAACAAAGTTGAAATAAAGAACATAACAGGAAAATAACATAACCAAAATAATTATTGCAGATGTCAAGGCCAAAAGACTTTTAATTAAGCTCAACTTATTCTACTGCAAATAAGTTCAGCAAGTGTTCCTCCTTTCATCTGCATGCATCAGTCAGGCTTAACCAAGGCATCCAATCTTCACTGTAAAACTTCTAAAGAGGGAGACTGTAGTACTGTTAATTTACTCTAGTAGTTAACTATTAGGTCTAGCTGAAAGTTTGTGATTAAAACTGCTTGGACAGGCTCTTGTTTTTTTTCCAGTCACTCAAATAATTTGAGAAGCATTTGCTTCAACATTTTTTTTTTGATTGATTGATTGAAAGGCAAAAATATCACAGAACTGAGTTTATAAAATGCTACTCAAGGTCTTTGGTTTCTTTTCTAATCTAAATTTTCTAGAGTCAGGTTATAACCACTTTTTCCCCCACTATATTTTCTTGTCATGTTCCTTCTGACACTTTAGTGTATTTAAATTGTATCACCTGTTTTGTTTTTTCAGCAGAGTGTTGATCCCTCCACAACCCAAAGTAGACACATCAACCTTCAAAATGAGACATAGTGCAAAACCCAGCTTCTTAAAAACATTATGAATTCAGAGTTGTGACCAATGGATGTTAAAGGCAATAACAGAGGCAGTTTGTACCCCAAATTAGACAGCAACTGGAGAGGCTCTAGTGAAAACACAGATGAGGCAAAGAGGATTAAGGACAGCAAGAAGAGTTTTGGGAATGAAAAGTGACATGAGAGATTAGGAGAAATGGAACAGGAATCTAGGAGGCAAAAGTTGGAGAGCAAAGTGGCAACAAATCTGTGAGAAATCTTAAGGAAGAGGAGATGAAGAAAATGTAGTAAATAATAATAAATCATAAGTCAAAAAAAACCTAACTTTTAATGAAATTATATCAAAATATTGTTTTCCATCATTCTAAGACCATGGCTGTTGCTTCTGAGAATTTTTAAACAGTGTATTTTGGGTAGATTTCTTTCTGGCATAAAACTGAAGGTCAAAGTGTGGTGATCACATGCTTAATCAATGTATTAATTACTTATTATTTAATTAAGTAAGAGGAACAAAGAAAAATAAATATAGTTAAAGAAGAAAAATCAGTAGAGAAAATCTATTTATATATATACAATTTATTTATATCACATTTATTTAGTAGATTGTGTAAGAAGTATTCGTTGATTTCAGTCTTTTGTCATTTTAGTTTTCAAGTGATCTAAACTTTGAAGGTTACATGTTTCTATTTCATTTTAACGTTAAATCTTTGAACAGGACTCACATAATATTATTGGTTATCAGGAAGGGTCTTCTTTTTTTTTTAGAGATTAATAATGGGATCTTATCATGAGCATCTTTGTGATGTTAACTTCAGTCAAACATTGAATCATCTTTATATGAACACTGAATCAACACTGATTTAATCATAATGAATTCATATAGATGTTTCTCTACTTTGAATATTATATTTTCATTCTACAGGTGCAATAATTATAAAACAATTAATTAGATTGAGTAGGTAATTTTATAAATATAACAATTCAAGAAGCTCATTGAAACAGAAAGATTTGAAGTTCAATTTCCTTGTTATTCTTCCTTCAATATATTTTGAAATAAGATTGATGGAGCAGAATTTATTTGACTAAAAGAGAACATGAACAAAGTCAAAGATATATATGTGGTAATCACCTATTGCTATTAGAGACGATAAGAAATTCTAAACAGCTCCAGAAAACACTTAATTCATCCCAAGTAGGTACCTAGTGTATTTCACCTGAATTGTGTTGTGAATTGTATTTATTACGTGGGAATTCTAAGATGTCAGATTTAGACAAACATTCAGTCCCTTGAATACACTAAACAGATATGCAAACAATATGTTCAGTAGACCATCAAATCTGTTCACCCTCCTTAGCACTTAAGAAATAAGATTTAAAAAAAAAAAAAATTGAGATTATCCCAGTTTGAAAGATCAACAGATAACAAAAAGTCATTCACCACAAATTTAAATAAAGCTTTACTCTTTAAAATAAGCACAGCCTTTGGGAAATTTCATCCCACATAACAATAATGTACAAATCAAGTGAATAATCCAAGTCATTTTACAGAGAAATAAATTTTGTAAACTAGGAGTTGATAGTTCAGAATATGTCTCAGGTTTAAAGGTATACAACTGTCCGTCAAAGAAATAAGGAGCCTCATGCCAAAGTTAAATATGCTCTGAACTTCACATTCCTTTAAATAAACTCTTGAAATAAAATTAGCTGTTTAGTCTCATTTTCAAATTTGATTTATTAATATAGCTGAAGTCATGCAAAAGTGACAGATATGGTCAAAAACAGGTATATTATAAATTACCTTCCAGTAAATTCAGCGGTTTGAGCACTTACATTTACATCATTTCAGAACAGAGCAGTGCAGATGACCACAGAGTATAACATATTTTGGAAAATATGCAACATATAGTAATTTCGATCAATGAACTTGGTAAAGAGACACCTGGATTCATTCCATGTTCTGTCATTATCTTTGCATGTGGATTTGGGAAACCAGTGTCACTCTCCTTCAGTTTTTGTGTGCAAATAGGAACACTAATACTTTCCTGATACCACATTTTGTTGTCTCCTAAGATTTTGCTTTCACAGAAATAAAATTACTTTTAGCTATGCTGACAGGATTAAAACAGCAAAATCTCTTTCATACAGATGGAGTTTTATTGCTAAACAAGTTTTTTTATGCAGTTATAGTCTGCTTCTGTTCAAGAGGGGTAGTGCACTATGCAGATGTAAAATAGCTTTTTGCAAAGATAACAACTTACATCTCTCAGGTATATCAGTGTTTTTCTATATCTTTTTATGAAGTGTAGCCCCAAAGGTGCTTCAAAGCCCAGCGAGCTACCAGTGTTGTATGTTGATGAGTCATCCTCAGGACTGGTCGTAGCTAATGATATTCCTAGGGGGAGTTGGAGGGAGAATAATCCACCCGTGCACATCACTCTCAAGTGCTGATGTATTTTGAAAGCACTTCAGCTTTGTGATCATGTCTTTTCTAGCTATTATCACCCTTCAGTGTTGCATAACTTCAACAGATCTATAGTTTTTCCTTTCAGGATTTCTGGGATTTTTCTGTCTTTGATATTACTTATCTCAGAGGCAGATGGGATTTTTTTGTAGCCTAAATTTATTCTGGCAGTCACAGTTATCAGGTCTCTGGAGACTGAAATTCAGCGCACTATCCAGATGTCCCTGGTAATCCATACTACTGATGGACAATGTGACCATTTTTGTACAAAAAAAGCTCCAAATTTTCCAAACAAAAACAGTAAATACATGGCTTTATTTATTTATTTATTTATTTTATTTTATTTTATTTTATTTTATTTTAGATGATCTGGCATTAAACTGTTGGGATTTCAGTTTTAGAGCTATAGAGATGTATGGCTTATCACAGTTGTTCTCATAAATGCAATCTGAATTTTCTCAGTAGCTCTCACCTCCACATTTTTTAAGTGCTATTGTTATGCCTTAGGTATGAATTATAAAATTAATCTTTTTTGCATATAGAAATTATTCTCTATAACATAAAATAAGATATTAATGTTTAAAATTACTTATCTTGATCAAAGTGGATAGAGGAAAGATAACATACAGGACTTACAGATGGAACTTACAGAGCAGTGTATTTGATAGAAATTAAACAATTCCCTATGAAAATTTTAGAGTAAATATAAAGGCTAGACTGAGCAATACTTTTACATTCACAGTAAAATGTCATCATTTGATACTAAGATAACAAAAACAGAAGAAAGAGAACAGGTAAATAAGTAGATTATACTAAGGCTTTGTTCTTATAAAAATCTAATAATAATTCATAGATTGATCTATAACATTGGCTCAGTCAGCCAGATATGATTTCATTTCTGAGTTACCTTTTTCTCACTGTCTTTGCAAATGTCTACATGTATATGTAGGAATATAAGAAAGGAGACACTGACACAGCTCTTCAACAGTACAGCATCATCATTATCTAATCAGTAATTTATGGAAATTTGTGGAAATCTGATGAATTCCTCTTTCTCTGTTCCCTTTCTATACACATCCTTCAAAGATCATTTATTTGTTTTTAAATACTTTTGGGATTTTTTTGCAATACATTTTTTTCATAGTACCTACCCAGGGTTCAGGCTGAGTTCGCATTATCAATATTTCCTGATATAATCCTTTCAGTAAGTCATGTCTGCTTTCACATAATATGTTGCACCATTTCTGGGGGCTTCTATGGGCGTACTCATGACAGCATTTATTTCAGATCAGGATTAAGCATTCAACATACAGACAGTATAGTTACTTTGATATAAAGCCCCTTGAAACACTCCTGAGTTTAGCTATGAGGTCTTCAGCACTGTCTTGTTCTGTAAAACCATTTATATTTTGACATGCTACTGGGCAATAGAGAGGGTCTCTGTAATGCAATCCCCGCATAAGCATAATCTCTTTTCCAGGTAGAAGACTGTCTATATATTTTTTTTTTTTCCTCTACATACTGCAGTCATGTTTTGATTAGGTCCTGAATGTCTTCCTTGCAAAGGTGTTTGCTGTTTTCCCTAGCGCAGTCAGCTTAAAGACAAGGGTCATCCCTACAGAAATATTTGTCTTCTCTTTGCGTCTGTACTTTGTCAGTCTTGTTTCCTTTCTCTTTGTTGTTTCCTTTCTCAACAAATGCCTCTTTTCAGTTCTCAGCTCTCTCTTGCTGTTCTGCCAGCTCCTGCCTCAGTGTGTTTAGGAATGGACAGGCTCTTGCATTGCAGAGAAGCCTCTGCTTGTGCTTACAACAAGAGTTACAAAAGAATCAAAAACAGTCAAAAACAGGTTCTAAATTGAACTCTGAAAAAAAAGTATTTAAAAAAAAGGGATAGGAAGAAATGACAAGTAGCTGAAGTCATTGAATTTATTTACATCTCCTTTTGTAATTCTTTGTTTTACATATTAGCATATTATGGGAAAAAATAAAGCAGTTCTTCTGAATGATTACAAAATTACATTCAACTTTTTCTTATACTAATTTTCCCAAGGCTCACTAATAACTTGATTGTTACATACATATTCTTGTTGAAAAATGCAATATTTTTGTATTTTACATGTACATATAAATAATAAGTATTTTAATCAGGTTAGTTTGTGCCTTGTTTTTGCACAGATGTTATATATTCAGGGCTTATTTATTTAATCATTGCCGTGGTCATATTGCCTATGAAGCATAAAAAAAGGTAAATTTAGAAACTTAGATCTCTTCCCCAAGAAAGAGGTAACTATAGGTAACAAAATGTCTCAAATCCAGACCTGTGCATTTAAAAGACTTATACAAAATATCCCAAGTATGACCTGCTTCCAAGCAAAGTTTTCACTTAAACAACATACAGGGGATACAAAATAGGTTAATTATACAAATTTGGACTTCTAAAATGTATAAACAACTCCAGGATGGATTCAGATGTGAAATAGTGTAACTGACAAGATGGTGAAATTTAGAGAAAACTCACTGTTAAGAATTAGAATTATACATGATTTAATGATTACAAAAATGTTCTTTAAATTGAAAGTTTTATAAAAAAAAATAGAATTAAAGATTTAATAAAATCTTAGAAAAAATCTGAAATGTAACATGGATAGCCACAGTTGCCCGAATAAGAAAGTATCAAAACAGACTTGTGTGTTCTTCCATGGTATCGAATTGAAAATATATGTTTCACATCTTGAAGAATTAATTTACTTTTACCTTACCTCACATGAAGCCCATAACTAAAGTCCTTTCTTAAGCCAAAATGCCATGAAGTCAATTAAATTAATTTGATGTCAGCACAGAAGTGAGCTCCGTATCTTTTGCCAGAGAATTTGTATTATAATGCTTGCCTATATCAGCTTAATAATCTGATTTGTACCAAAGTAAACTATAGCAAAGTGTTTATACTGTTCCATAGAGATCTTACAGATTTATGAGACAATATTATTAAAATTCTATAACAGGAAGTATCTTAAAATTAAATAATTCATATAGCAAACTAAGTATAATTTTGCCTAGGCTAAAAGATATCTAATCAATACAAGCCTGAATTCAACTTATTTGTATTATACATGTGAAATGATTAGTTATTTACCAAGATTAGATATTTACCAAACAAGAACAATCCAAACCCCTAAGTAGATGACTTTAAAGAATAGTATAGTTTGCTTAATTTAATGGGGAATAGTTTTTCTTCCTTATACATGAGTATATTTCTTTCTATTTCTTTTTGAAATGTTTTAAAGCATATTTTATCTTTGAAAAAAAAATGTGCCATAAAATACATCTTTAGATCGAATCCTCATTTTGGAAAAAAATAAATAAAAAATAAATAAAAATTAAAAAGGTATTTCCTTACTAATATCCTTTTTAGTTAATTCAGCACCAAATATAGGCAAAACCAGAATGTTACAAATCTTAGCCAGTCCCTTCAAGCATGAAGGAAAATATATAATAAACATATGGTGCTGTTATTTAGCTATTATGGTGCTATTGTAAATCATCACTAAATATGGTGAGATATTTTTATTCAGAGTACCACCTTACAGATTGGAAATGTTCACTGTACCTCAAGACTCAAAGCCTTCGCCTCACAGTTACTTCTAGCATCCTTGATGACCTCTGCTCTGACACTGACTCTCTGTGTCCAGATCTGGATGCACCTCTGGATTGTTTTAAGAACCCCAGAGCCATCCTTGTGCATACTTCATCCCTGTCCCACTACTGCAGCTTTTCCATAGGAAGAAATCAAGTGTGCACACTGGGTGACACCTATGGTGTATAATAAATTTATGTGACTTGGATGTATGGATCATAAATGAGTTCATTAGGATTTTTATACCTACACTTTCAAATAAGGATAATTGAGTAAGTCTGAGCATCAGATCACCATCACCTACAAAACCTGACGATTAGCTCTCCTCCCAGCAGTTGTGAGCTCTGTGACCCACTACTCCAGTGCAACTTCTGAGAACACTTCTGGGGGTACCTTACTCCAGGAATCCCTCTTAACAGGCAGCATGTATAACATACAGGAAATATGCAGATTAAGCTTTCTTTGCTGCACATAGTCCTCCAACATTATCTTCAAGAGCTTTGCACTCTCCAGTTCCCACATGGTCTCTTGTCACCCATCCCAGGACAGGCAATGCACACTCTCAGTTTCATCCTGTATAACATCTTCTGTCATCTGTTTTGTATATGTCACCCATGCGTATGAATATTCATATATAACATATAAGCCTGTAGCATGCATTCATAGGTTCTACATGCATAAATGTTAAATATGTTTTTCTATATGTTGTAAATATCAAATCACTCTAGTAAGTCACAACATAAACTTCACTTTACTTCTGACTCTTTGAAAGTCATCAAGAATATACAAATAAAAGTAAATGATCCTGGGCAATTATACGAAGGCTACCAGAGTCACAAGTGCCAAATGACACGTTGTGTGGAAATAGTTACTCTGCAATAGGTGGAACACGTCCAAAACAATGTATATGTGAGTCTACAACCACATCTGAAATTGATATTCTTGTGAGATCTGATATGTTATTTTGGCAACACAAAAGCAATACATGCATGGAGAAGCCACAGCTTTGAAACTGTTGCATCAAGTATGTCTTTCATGTCTACTGATCCTTTCTGATAAGTCTGTTGGGCAGATACACAAGCATTTATATTTAGGTAATTAATGAAAGATCTTCTGGTTTATCAGACATCTTTTAAAACTTATACAATGATCTTAAATAACTTTGATTGTTTAAATACCTCAGTTTCTGTGAAAAAGAAATGAAAAAGTAAGGCTAAAAAAATTACAAGCCTCATATAGTAATTATTGCAGCAACTTCATTGCATGAATAATTTCCAGAAAGCCTAATGAATTTTTTTTTGTCTTATGTTTATATAAACTGTTATAAAAACTACTAAGAACATGCTTAAATTTAAGGATCAATACAGATCACAACAAAGTGTGCTTTAAGTGAGTTTTTAGCATAACACTGCTTAAATGAATAAGGCGATCTTGCTCAGTACATAAAACTGTTTTCCCTAGCTTATTCAAAGCACATGTTCACAGAGAAATAAATTCATAATTTTGCATAATATTGTGGCAAAAATTGTCCTGTAAAAGCACTAGCAAGTACTACTCTGGTTATGATTAAAGTTTATCTTATTATACAGTAGCTAAGAGGATCATTATATTATATACAGTGTCATGATTAAACTGCTTTTTCTTAAAGTACTTTGAATTTATGTTCAGACAGCTTTTATATTCATAAGCTCACAACATTACTCTACACATCCCCAGAGAGCAACCCAGGAAAGACTAATCAGAGTACAGGCACTTATTTTACTATAATGTGCAATACTCAGTACTGTACTAACCACTGTACTAACTCTATCAAATCCATATAAGTTCCTCTATTTAACATGTTCGCTTTCAGTTGTGATCTGGATTAACCTTTAAAATAGAAAGAAAAGGTCTGTTGCAGAACTGTATAAAGTCTTTGGCTATTTCATTCATATACAGGGTTCAGTCCCATGTTCTGAAGGCAACGGAGGTTTTGTCTGAGGCATGACTGTAAGAATGGCTATAAGTAGTGACTGGAGAGGGTAAAGAATTTTATTTTATTTTTTCCTAAGAACAAAATGATATTTTGTATCCAGTCATTTGGCTTCAGATGTAATAATATTTTTCTGTGTGCAACAAATAGTAGGAATAGCCCACGATTATGTGTGGATGTGTATATATTCAAGCATTTAATATTTTTTACTAGCTGGAACTAATGAAACAGATTTTCAAAGCAAAATTTCCATCCTAGCAATTTAAATAAATTCCCAACAGCAAAGTTTTTCGATGACATTAGGTAAAACTTTGAAATGTTCAAAAGTTACCTGAGGCATGTTTAGACCCTGTAACGGAGCCCAGTCTGAGTTCACCTGGGCTGGTACTTTCACTTGATGCAGAACAAATTGGCACAAAAGACAGTTACTTGGTCCTCAAAAGAGTATAGTTGTATAACAATAGCTCCATACCTACACTAATAAACCTTGCCTCACAGATGTTTTCTTAACAATACTTTTACAGATATATGAGTATCATATGATAGCATTTACAAAGTATTTTCTCTAGTCCTAAAATAAATGCAGCAACTCTTGCACATTTAGGTGAAGTCTTTTAGCAAAGTCTCTAGCAAAGTCTCTAGCAAAAACAATCATGCTATTTTCAGTCTTTGTTATTTCCTTTTTCTCGTTCAGCCACTGGCTGTATTTGTAATAAGGCTTAATCTTTATGTTAGAAATTCCAGAGCTCAGCATATTATGTATGTGAACAAGTCTTTGGTGTTTGTTTATTTCTGCCCTTCGAAGATAAACAGAAAAACTCAGAATTCCAGATTGTCTCTTCTGATACATGCACACTTTTTGGTCGTGAAGCTTGTCCTATATCTTAATACATATTTTTGGTTGAAATAAAAGTTTTTTTCCATCATATTATGAGAACAAAACATGCTGTGACTAAGAAATGGACTCAAAAATTTAATATGTTTCCTTCTTTCTCAGGGCCTAATAGGGCTCCCAATGATGTTATATAAGCCCAATGGTTTTTGTTGTTGTTGTTATTTGTCTTTTCATTTGTTGTCATTGTTGTTCCTTTGCAGTATTTATCAAATACCTCAAATATCTGAACCTCAAGGCAACCTCACCATGTTTATTCTGTATGCTAAAACTGTTAAAAAAGTGCTGACCTGCTTATTCCTCCTCCCGTGGATTTACATTTGACATCCTATAGGGGTCATTTTTCCATTCTTCTTGTTGTCCATAGTTTCTAAGGTTAATCGGAATACTGGGAAAGTTTCTCTAGACTAGTGTTACATACAAGCTGATCATACTGTTTTCTCAGTTCTATTTGTTAAAGTCACATTGCTGTTTCTGCTCTTTCTTAGTCTGCCTGGCTAGGGTAGACACGTAACAGAAGAAATCAATTATAACGTTAGTACTACTCCCATATGCTATAAAGAATTTTTCTGGAGTTCTGCTAAATCCAAACCTGTCTTTCAGGTTCCAGTAGTAACAGAAAAATCTTTCTATTTGTGAGCGACCTAGATTTATATCTCTTCTTTCTGATGAGATCTTGCCAAAGAAATAAGTTTTTGTAATTCAAATCATTATGTACAGTATTCTAAGGTGTTTCCGTAAGCAAATAAAAAAGATCCTCACTGACAGTGAGAATCTATATGCCAAATCACTAAATCAAATCACCAGCCAAAACAAACATGAACCAGAGCCTGTTTTCTGAGCTCAGTTTTCTGTAAGGATAGTCTTATGTTTGTACAATCTCTAGTCATGTCCATATATTGGGGTTTTCCTATGTGTGATAAATACAGTGGGAAAGTTTATGTTCAGTGATTTCGTATCTTTTTACTTCCATGGCTGCAATCACCTTTCTAAGCATTCACATATTTCCAAAAGTCTTCCAGAACATATGCTATTGTAAACACACCAGTTATACTTTGAGTCAGAAGAATAAATTCAAACAAGGTTTGTAGATGGAGGCAACACTTTGAACTGAAATATGTCTCATTTCTTCATGGCCATTATGGCAGATGATAATAAATTAATTAATCTCCTAATTATCTTTCTGAAAATCACAGTTTACATGACATACATTACCTGCAAGATGTAAGATAGCTCTCTAAAGGGCTGAACTGTAAAGGGTGTTTACTATTATGCACATGCTGCAATGTATATGAAAATGTTTTACTCTTCACCTTATCTAATATAAAGGTGGTGTGTTTTATTTATTTATTTATTTTCTTTTTCTTATATTACTCTTAATTTGAATAAAGGGTGAAAATAACTTCAAATTTTTTGAGATACGAGCTTATTTGAAAGTAATGTTTATTTTTTAATTTGATCGTGAATTGTGTGTTGTGAGCAGGCTCTCCAAAAATGCTATCCTATGTATCTGCAATAGGGAACAGAGAAATGCCTTAGGAATATATAACAGGCTGTCACAATAAGTGTGTGTGTGTGTGTGTGAGTGTGTGTGGAGAGAGAGGGAGGGAGGGAGGGAGAGAAACTTAGTTTCTACACACTGATAACCTCTTAGGTAGGACTGGAGGACTGGAGGCCCTCTTCAGAGGGCTGAAGGACCTCTCCTATGAAGAAAAGTTGAGAGAGCTGGGGCTGTTCAGTGTGGAGAAAAGAAAGCTCTGGGGAGACCTCATTGCAGCTTTTCAGTACTTAAAGGGAACTTATAAAACAGATGGGGAGAAACTTTTTGTTCAGGTAGATAATGATAGGACAAGGGGGAATGATTTCAAACGAAAAGATTTAGATTCTTCACTCAAAGGGTGGCGAGGCACTACAACAGGTTGCCCAGAGAGGTTGTGGATGCCCCATCCCTGGAAGTGTTCAAGGCCAGGTTGGATGAGGCCCTGGGCAACTTGTTCTGGCGAATGGCATCCCTGCCTATGGCAGGGGGGTTTGAACTAGATGGTCTTACAAGGCCAAGTGCCGGGTCCTGCACCTTGGGCGCAACAACCCCAAGCAGCGCTACAGGCTGGCAGATGAGTGGTTAGAAAGCTGCCTGGCAGAGAAGGACCTGGGAATACTGGTTGATAGGCAGCTGAATATGAGCCAGCAGTGTGCTCAGGTGGCCAAGAAGGCCAACAGCATCCTGGCTTGTATAAGAAGCAGTGTGGCCAGCAGGTCTAAGGAGGTGATTGTCCCCCTGTACTCGGCTCTGGTGAGGCCGCACCTTGAGTATTGTGTTCAGTTTTGGGCCCCTCGCTACAAGAAGGACATGGAGGTGCTCGAGTGAGTCCAGAGAAGGGCGACGAGGCTGGTGAGGGGTCTGGAGAACAAGTCTTATGAGGAGCGGCTGAGGGAGCTGGGGTTGTTTAGCCTGGAGAAGAGGAGGCTCAGGGGAGACCTCATCGCTCTCTATAGGTACCTTAAAGGAGGCTGTAGAGAGGTGGGGGTTGGTCTATTCTCCCACGTGCCTGGTGGCAGGACGAGGGGGAATGGGCTAAAGTTGCGCCAGGGGAGGTTTAGGTTGGATATTAGGAAGAACTTCTTGACTGAAAGGGTTGTTAGATATTGGAATGGACTGCCCAGGGAAGTGGTTGAGTCGCCATCCCTGGAGGTCTTTAAAAGACATTTAGATGTAGTCCTTAGTGATATGGTTTAGTGGAGGTCTTGTTAGTGTTAGGACAGAGGTTGGACTAGATGATCTTGGAGGTCTCTTCCAACCTAGACAATTCTGTGATTCTGTGATTCTGCCTTTAAAGTCACTTCCAACCCAAGCCATTCTATGACTAGTTCTGATAAACTAGCATACTACTAATTACCCTCTTATTTTTTTCTCATCATAGATTTAAAAAAAAAAAAGTCATTACAAGTCAATGATTTATTCTACAAAATAGACAACTCAGTAATATGCATTCTAACAGATTCATGATTTTTGCTTCGAAGGGAAGGTAACTATTCGCCTGAGTTAATTAAATCTTCAATATTTTATTTTTCCTCTATCCTATGTCTGGTAAAGAGATTTCTTCACTGTACCACTTCATAAAATGATCTTTCTTTATGTATATGTCTAATGAGTTTTTTTAGCAAGCTTCCCAGGAAGAAGTTTGGTGTTTCAAATTAAAATGTGTTTTAAACGAATGAAAGAAACCCCCTCGCACAGAGGGTTTCATGATCTTTTAAAGTTAGAGTTAGCTGTCCCAATTAATTTAGTTATTATTAAAATAATTTGAAATAAACCCAAAGAGAAGGATGGAATTCAGAAATCTTTCCAGTCCTGATGCTACACTAATGCCATTTGAGTCTTTATTTCTGGAAACAAACATTGTGTTTGCAAATTTCCTATAAAATGATTGTCCACTGTTGCCTTTGGCATTCTTTTGTTTTGGATAAATAACATGAAGTAGTTCAGTGGAAAGGCATCAGCAATGTGCTAGACTTTGAAGTTATGTGAGAAATTACTACACTCTTTTCTTGCTGGTAGAAAAAATATTTATAAATGTCATTCACAAGTGGACTGCTGAATTGTGTGGATGCAGGCTGTTTAAGATGGATGAGCTGGGAAGCCAGGAGAGTGATTGGTCCCTTTTGTGAGAAAGAAGCAGGGATGCATTTGCCTTGGAATGTGTCAGGAGCTGGTCAAGAGTTTATGGATTAGGGGGCAGATCAACATGGATGTTGCTGTAGCGCTTTTCTACTACAGACTGTCTGATCAGGCAGAAGTAGATTACGCTTCTTCAGAAAAGTTGAAGAAATCTTACATTTGCATGTGTGGTCCATAGAGGGGACTTTAACTACCCTGGCTCGGTACTGGGGTTAGTTTTGTTTAATTTTTATTTTTTTTTTATCAACAGTCTTGATGAGCGGATTGGATACATCCTCGGTAAGTTTTTAGATGACACCAAGTTGGGTGGCAGTGTTGATTTGCTTGAGGGTAGGAAAGCTTTGCAGAGGGATCTGGATAGGTTCGATTAATGGGCTGTGTCCAATCACATGGCATTCAACATGGCTATATGCTGGGTGCTGCAATTGGGTTGTAACAACTATATGTAGTGGTATAGGCCTGGGGAAGAGTGACTGGAAACTTGACTGTAGGAAAAAGACCTGGGGGTATTGGTTGACAGACAGCTGAATATGAGACAGCAGTGTACCCAGGTACAATGGGTATCCTGGCTTGTAGAAGAAATAGTGAGGCCAGCAGGACCAGGGATGTGATTTACCACCTGTACTCCTCACTGGTGAGACAATAAGTAATGGTCATAAAACCAAAGATGTGAAAGAGAAATTAGGTTGTCTAGCTTGTCTTGATGAAAAAAAAAAAAAACTAAACAACTGAGAAATTTTATATGAGACGACTGCTTCTAGTAGTTCACCTCTGAAATAATACTTATGCTTTTTCAGAAAACACATATAATGAAAAATTTAGTACCTTATATTAAAAGAATTAACGCCTTTGGAAACAAAGCAAAAGGTGAAAAATGCTCTGTTGGATTACATTCCCATCCCCCATGAGTAGAGTGCTGTCTACAAACACAGTAGCAACTGTTGTATGTAGTTTTACTAATTATGACTCCTTGCCTCAGAGTACTGCTGAACTGGTTTAACTATACAGCCAATATAGTTTAACACTTGCTAAAACTGCAGTCTGTATTTTAGAGGTTTGTGGAAGAAAGAGTTTGGTGATGAGAGAGGGAGTTAGGCGAACCTTATCATGTAGAGATAGAGCGCTGATGGCATTAAACTAGGATGCTATTTAGTGTCTTTGCTAACTATGGTGCATTGTGCAAATTAACTAAAGCAAGAAGCCTTGGGCCCCTTACCAAGGTCAGTCTCCTAATAAGAGTGTGAGCCTATCTTAAGAAACTGGTGGAAACTGGTCCTGCAGATGGACAAGAGCCAAGGAGCAACTGAGTCTGCGCAAAGACAAGAGGTCAACTAGCGGTGATGAGGAAGAGTCATCAACCTTCATCCCCATAACCCCCGACAACCACCACCAGGAGACACTGCGCAAGCGCAGATGGGAGGATTTTATGGAAATGACTTCTTGGAACTAATTTTAATATGAAGCAGAGACAGGTTATGAATATGTATAGGTGTATTGTGAAACTTCATGCATATGTAACTCTTTGCTGCATATAACCACGGGAAATTGCCATGTCAGGTGCGCATGACTATGGCGGGACTACCCCCCGTGCTGCCCAGTGCTGAATAAACATACCTACTTTACAATCTTACTGATTGTGGAGTCCGTTTTCAGCAAGTCAGTGAAACTGTAAATGTTACAGGTTAAAAATATATAAATAGTTCAAACTGTGTTGCTTGCATGGACTTTAATATGCAGTGTCCTCCTCTTTTAAAATGAGAAAAATATGAATAGCTATCCTAAAGCACAGTTACATTATGACATTCAATTGCACAATTTTCAAAATTCCTTGATTATTCCAAATGATAAAATGTATTGTTCTCTGAGATAATGTTTTATATTGTCTTTAAACTTATCAAGAACTGACAATGATGGTGTCTTGTATCCGTGGAGTGTTTATGTCAGCCTTTAAGCGTCATCTATTACTAAATTGGTAAATTTTTTTCAAGCCCATAATTAATTTTCAATAGGATATTTTGCTACTCATTACCAAAACTGTGAATTTTGAAAAGGTGTGTTTGTCACCCTGGACAAGTTTACTTTTGTCACAAAAGTTTACTTTCCAATCTAACAGCTATAACACATTGATATCAAAATTAGTTGGATGTCATGTAACGTTTGAACCTGAGAGTACCAAAGCCCATTCCATAGTGAGCGTTCCATTAAGCAGAGCATGGAGAGCATGCTGCTTCCTGCAGAAGTCCTTGCCTCTATGGCCAGTCTGATAAGAAGGAATTAATTTTCTCTATTATGCCAGAAAGAGATTTATTTTGTTGTTGAAGGTAAATACCAGAATAGCTAGGCTTTAAGCCATGAACATTTTGAAGATCTGAAGAGTAACTTGACAGACATTGTGAGGATATGTTACAATGTAGCTTTTCAAGACCTAAGTGACTCATTTGATCTTTGATGCAATGGGTGATTTAATTTTATTTAAGAACTTCTATTTTCCATACTAACCAATTTCCAAAGTGAGTCCTGTTAGAAGGGTTTCATGTCACATACTAATCTGAAGTTGAGTAATTTCTAAAATTGTTTTTCTGTTATGTTGTCATGGAAATCTTTCTTTTGGAATAGGGTAAGTGTATATGTACTAAATTACTAGTTTTACTAAAGGTTAGGATTACTTTCGTTACTTTGGTTTATACTTGTTTGGTTGGTTTTGTGAACTTTGGCTTTTACATATAATT
This sequence comes from Cygnus olor, assembly GCF_009769625.2. NCBI lineage: Eukaryota > Metazoa > Chordata > Aves > Anseriformes > Anatidae > Cygnus > Cygnus olor. The sequence goes on along the minus strand of NC_049169.1, from coordinate 150,317,081 downwards.
ATCTTCCTTTCTATACAAAGCCAAATAACAGTAGTTTATTCTATAATGCTAATTCTGTCCAAAAATTTCCTCTTATCTGCTTCATCAATGCTTCAGCTTTGTATTTTCATCATCTAGTAATCACACAATAAAAATCCAGCCAAATATATTTGTCGAATCTGAGCTTCTTTCCCGGAAATATATAAAGGAGGAAAATTCCTTAAGTAATAATTTGTAACACATTGTTTCTGCAGAAGAACGGGTATAAATTATGTGTGCATATTCCACTTAGCATCAAAATATAGATTTAATATTGGGTAAATTAGAGATAAATTCAATACAGATTAACAATTATGTGACAGCCGTATATATCTTTCAAGGTTCAAAAATCTTTTTTTTTTTTTCTTATCTTTCTTTTTTTTTTTTCTTTTCCATGAGTCTTATGTTTTCAGTATTGGGCTTAAGTTATTATTAGACTGTGTTTGGACTATTATTCATGTGTCAACAACATTGCAACTATAGTACTACACCTGACTCATTTGGAAAATGAGACTATAAGCACCAAATATTAACTTCTCAGTCTTCTGAAACCTAAAAATGAAATGCCTGCTATTTATAATATTGTCTGTTCTTTTAATGACAGTATTCACATACCAAACTGAAAATAATGCAGAACAAGTACATCAGATTTGCCACCAGCTTGCTTATATATATGACAGGAAAAGAGATATTGTAAACATTGTCAAAGAAAAGAAACAAGAAGCTTAATATCTAAGGGAATTTATAAAAAGTTCCATTGGTTGTCAGGATAAACATATAATGTCCCTACAATTATTAGTCCAGTTCTAGGATTCCAGCATCAGAATCATCTTCCTAAAAATAACATAACTTTTCTAAAGATGTGCTTCAGCAAGTGTAGCATATGGCTGTACAATCAATAATAATAATAATAATAATAATAATAATCATAATCATCATCATCATATTTAACATTGTGAATTTATGTATTTTGTAGTTTATTTATTAGTCTATTGATAAATACAAGAAACATAAATTTATTTTCCACAGACCTAAACAAGATATTGAATTTAATCACTTAATGTTTACATAGTTGTAAATTCAAACATTATATTAATAATATAGTATCAATTTTCAACTATAGCATTGAGATTTAACTGTGTGAATTCTATTAATATCAAAGGGAGTCACAGATCTGATGCTTTGACAATGTATCAGAAGAAAAATCACGTTAAATCTAACACAATCTAAATGTTAAACTAACCACACTTTGAAGTGAAATCATAAAGGAATAATTCCACTGACACATACGACTTAAAGAAAATGACATGGCACAATTTCTTTATATTATAGTATAATATGTCAATATATTATATCAATATATTATATTATATAGAATATATTATATTATAGATATATATAGAATATATTATATTATATAGACTATATTATATCAAAATGTAGATTTTGCACAGTTTTACATGGTATTTTCAAATGATTAGTAACTATAGAATGTACTATACATTCCCTTCTTCATGTCTTGAATATATTTCATTTTTATCTTCTTTTCTCAAAGTAGGCAAGAATAGTTATTTTATGTAGAGTTTTGTCCTGGTTTTGAAACCAAGTTTTCATTTCTGCAAGTAGTTCTCCATCTTTACTATATGAGTATATTAGACATTTAAACATTTTACAAATGTAATTCATTAATAAGACTTCTGCCTAAGTGGTTATTGTAGGTCAATATAAGCATTATTTGAATCAATTGCTATCAAAATTTTTAATATTTTATAATATTTAATATTTATTTTTTTAATATTTTATATTTAATAATATTTTAATTTTTAATCAACATTTTTAATTGAGTCAGATGTATATCAATTAGCTCTCTTTTTAACAATAAATTTCATTCGTTAGCTGAGATGTTGTATGGTCATTATTTATAACTGGACATAAGCATAAGAAATATCAGCTGTTTACAGAATCATAGAATCTAAGGTTGGAAAAGACTTCCAAGATCATCTGGTCCAACCATTCCCCTACCACTAGTATCAAACACAGAACCATGTCCCTAAGCACTACATCCAACTTTTCTTTTAACACCCCTAGGGATGATTTGGGCAACCTGTTCTAATGTCTGACTGTTCTTTCTGAGAAGAAATTTCTCCTAATTTCCAGGCTAAACCTCACCTCGAGCAACCTGAGGCCCTTCCCTCTAGTTCTATCACTAGTTATCTGAGAGAAGAAGCCAACCCCCAGCTTCCCACAACTTCCTTTCAGGTAGTTGTAGAGAGCACTAACGTCTCCCCTGAGCCTCCTCTTCTCCAGACTAATCAACCCCAGTTCCCTCAGCCACTCCTCATAGGACTTGTGTTCCAGGCCCTTCACCAGCTTTGTAGCCGTTCTCTGGACACATACCAGGGCATCGATGTCTTTCTTGTAGTGAGGGGCCCACAACTGAACACAGTACTCAAGGTGTGGCCTCACCAGAGCAGAGTACAGGGGGACGATCCCCTCCCCGGTCCTGCTGGCTACGCTATTCCTGATACAAGCCAGGATGCCGTTGGCCTGTTCATGTTCCGGTGAGTGTTGACCAACACCCCCAGATCCTTTTCCTCTGCACAGCTTTCCAGCCACTCTGCCCCAAGTCTGTATTGTTGCATGGGGTTGTTGTGACCAAAGTGCAGGACCCGGTACTTAGCCATGCTGAACCTCATCCCCTTGGCCTCTGTCCATCAATCCAACCTGTCCAGGTCCCTCTGCAGGACCTTCCTACCCCCTGGCATATCAACGCTTCCTCCCTACTTGGTGTCATCTGCAAACTTAATGAGGGTGCACTCAATTCCCTCATCCAAATCATTATTAAAGATATTAAAGAGGATGGGTCCCAACACTGACCCCTGGGGAACACCACCTGTGACCGGTTGCCAGCTGGATTTCACTCCATTCACCACTACTCTCTGGGACTGGCCATCCATCCAGTTTTTAACCCAGCAAAGAGTGTACTTGTCCAAGCCATGGGTTGCCAGCTTCTCCAGAAGAATACTGTAGGAGACCATGTCAAAGGCTTTGCTGAAGTCCAGGTAGGCTACTTCAAAAGCCTTTCCCTCATTCACCAGTTGGGTTACCTGGTCATAGAAGGAGAGGAGATTGGTCAGAAAGGACTTGCCTTTCATGAACCCATGCTGGCTGGGCCTTATGCCTTGGTTGTCCCCACAGATGCTGCATGATTCCATTCAAGATGACCTGTTCCATCACCTTTCCTGGCACTGAGGTCAGACTGAGGTCAGACCCTGTAGTTCCCCGGGTCCTCCTTACAACCGTTCTTATAGATGAGTGCCACATTATCACGTCTCCAGTCATCTGGGATCTCTCCAAGTGACCATGACTGCTGACAGATAATGAAAAATGGCTCAGCAATCACATCTGCCAGCTCCCTCAGCATTATGCCTTATAAAGCATAAATAATATTTTAATACGGTTCTTCTTTTCCATCTTTTATATTATAAGACAATTAAAGTAAAATCCAGACCTTTGGATGTTAGGAGGTAAAAATATACTTCTAATACTTTTCATTGTAAGAGGGATTTAAATACTTTTAAAATTCGCTAGACTAGAATTAAGATTTTGGAAATAATGTTGGATACTATTCAAACCCACTCAAAGTGGGTCTTGAGGGTGGAGGAAGTAATGAACTGGATAAGAAACATTTGTTCTCTCTGAAAGAGATACATGTATTACTATGAGGTAAGATGGTGAAAACACTTTCAAAGTGGAAAAAGTGACATATTGATTTTGTTCCTCTAAATAATGAAAATTACATATCTAGCATGGTGTTCCTAAGGCAAACATTCTCAGATTTAGATTTGCAGGGTAAAGGTGCCCATATCTAGACGAAATAATTCTCTAATGATACACAGTTCCAAATAAATTAATATTTGCATTATGAAAGGGAAGTTATTAATTTAATGGCTATCTCAACTACAATGGTTATCAGGGTTTCTTCTGGAAGCAGGGTCTTTAGACAGGAACAGGAAATGTATATAGGAATAGGAAAGCAGCTAAGCTTCTGAAGTCATGTGAATGACATTTCTGAGGGCAGGACTTGGTTTCAGTATGACTGAGACGATCCTGATTTCTCTTGCCAGACTTCACTGAGTGTAAGAAGTGGTAAAAAAGCAGCTGAAGCTGTGAGGCCCTTATAGACTCATATCTATTTTGTTTGCTACCTTCAGTCACGTTTGTAATTGGAAAATGTGACTTAAGGGTATTCTGAATCCTTACACTGAATTTTCAATTCCCAGTGACATTAACAGCAGCTACATAATGCACAGATTGAAGTATGATTTGAGCTTTAGAAAGTAAATGTATAAAAGAATTGCCTATGAATAAAAATTTGACAATTCCCATAGTTTAAAGACTTATCTCTATTAATTTTAAAAAATAAATCTTGGGAAGCCATTCTTTGCTAACACGCATAAGATCATTCCCCTTCCGTTTACTGAAACATGTGCATAGTATCTTCTGTGGAGGAAAACTCATAAGAGGGTATTATGGTTTAACCTCAATAGACAGCTCAGCCCACACAGCTGCTTGCTCACTCTTCCCAGGAGGGATAGGGGAGACAGTCAGAAAGATAAAAGAGAGAAAACTCATGCGTTAAGATAAAGAGAGTTTACTAGGTAAAGCAAAAGCTGTACATTTAAGCAAAGCAAAACAAGGAATTCAGTCACTACTTCCCATTGGCAGGCAGATGTTCAGCCACTTCCCAGAAGGCAAGACTGATTATGCGGAATGGTTTCTTGGGAAGAAAAAATGTCGTCACTCTGAACATCCCCCCAGTTGTATTGTTGATCATGATGTCTTATGATATAGAATATCCCTTTGGACAGCTGGGATCTGCTGTCCTGGCTGTGTCACCTCCCAGTTTCTTGTGCACGCACAGACTCCTCACTGGCAAGGCAGCATGAGAAGATGAAAAGTCCTTAACATTATAAGCACTGCTCAGAAACAACTAAGACATCGGTGTGTTACCAACACCACTTTCATCCAAAACGTGGCACCATATTGGCTATTGTGAAGGCAAATAACTCTATCCCAGCGAAAACAAGGACAGAGGGAAACCCACAAATCTCCCCTCTGATGTGTCTAAGCATGCATGCTGTGGGCATTGTGTCACTGGATAAGAAAGTTTTAAATGTACAGGACCAAAGCACAGGGAGGAGAACGTATTCATTGTTAATCAAGATTTTGAGGAATTCCTACAGAGTCAGTGTAGTCTACTAAAGACACTAAAGTGTTGTTCTACTAGACAACACTGACTCTACAAGAATTCATCAAATTCTTGATTTAAATCAAGATTTAAGTCAATTCCTCAAATTCTTGATCAAATCCATTCTAAAGAATCCATTCTAAAAAATGGATTTAATGACAGAGGCAAAGCCATTAATACATCCCAAAATTAATTGATCTTTTATAAAATATCTTTTATCAAACTCAATTAACTATTCAAAACAAAAAAGTAATTAGGTATTCAGAACTTTCTTTTTTTTCTTTTTTTTTTTCTTTTTTTTTTTTTTCATAACATTTACGCTACATATTTTGGCATGGTCTCAGTAGTTTTAGAGTCCTTTAAAACCCACACTGGTCCCACACAATGGGACAAACAAGCATGACTTTACTGATATAACCCACAATTACATTCCATCCAGGCCCCCTCACAAGTGTTCAATAGCTTGTGTTCAGCTCCAGCATGCCTTTGAAATTACCCAGTCTTGTACTAAGGACTGAAGAGATGGGGAATCCATAATTTCTTCTGGAACTGTGTTCCACAGCTTGGAAATTTAGTTATTCTTAAGTCTCTTATAATCAAATATTTTATCTTGTCATATGTATTTAGACACTAATTAAATCACATTTCAGGCTTTTTTTTTTTTTTTTTTTTTTCATTGGAAAGTTGCAGTCTTTAAATCTTTGACCGAAAGACAATTTGTTTGTCTCTGGAAAAAAAAAAAGTGTATAATTTTGAAACTGATTTTAGTATTTAGATATATATTTCAGCAGTATTTCTTTATTCATTTATACAGCAAAAGATTACACAAGACCTTTTTTTGTTACAACTCTGTCTTTAGAGCTCAGGCTTTTCTTTTCCAGAAGGCTTTGCTCATTCCAGAAAAATATAGCTTTAACATTTGGAAGTGTTAAAGCTATTTGTTTGTATGGGAGAAGGTTCTGAAGTTGTTCCAATAACTCTGTATTACTGCTTTGTCTTTCTTACTAATTTACTATGCTGCCAATATTTGTGTCATCAACAAATTTAATCAAGAGATTTCTCTTGATAAAAGTTGTTTATTTACTTCAGAGAAATGAGGAGAAGGTTGACTATCATCAGTTGTTATTAATCCCTGTGAAATCCTTCTATAAATAATCACGTTCTTTTTTTTTTTTTTATATATATATGTTAATTTTTCTGTTCATAATGGACTGAAACGTACTTTATCATTCTTTTGAGAAGACAGTTGTCCTGGTTTTACCTGATAGAGGGTTGGTTTTGTTTGTAGAGGCTCATATGATGCTGTGGTTTGGACTGTTGATGGAAAGTGTTGATAACACTGATGTCTTAGTTGTTTCTGAGCAGTGCTTATAATGTTAAGGACTTTTCATCTTCTCATGCTGCCTTGCCAGTGAGGAGTCTGTGCGTGCACAAGAAACTGGGAGGGGACACAGCCAGGACAGCAGATCCCAGCTGTCCAAAGGGATATTCTATATCTTATGACATCATGATCAACAATACAACTGGGGGGATGTTCAGAGTGGTGACATTTTTTCTTCCCAAGAAACTATTATGCATAATGAGTCTTGCCTTCTGGGAAGTGGCTGAACATCTGCCTGCCAATGGGAAGTAGTGACTGAATTCCTTGTTTTGCTTTGCTTAAATGTACAGCTTTTGCTTTACCTAGTAAACTCTCTTTATCTTAACTCATGAGTTTTCTTACTTTTACCTTTCTAATTCTCTTCCATCATCCTATGAAGTGAGTGAGTAACTGTATGGAGCTGAGCTGCCTACTGGGGTTAAACCACAACAACATAGTATCATTCCACTTCTTTCCCAAAATAGAGAATAAATGTTTATTTAATATTTCAGACCTTTTCCTGCACGTGTGAATTTAGCAGTATGCTTAGATTTCCTCCCTTAAATGTGTCTGCTGTTTTCCTGTTGCAGTATCATCGCTGGCCGTGCTATGTTTTCTCTCAAACTTTCTGACCTTACATATTGGCTTTAGGGTGTTGGAGACACAAAGTGATGCTACGCCACAATTGGGAATTGTATATTCCTCTCTGAATGAAGTGTCACAGGCTACTTTCTCAAGAAAGCATGTAGCTGTTATCTGGGGAGAAGGAAAAATTCTTTCTTTTATCATGTTGATATCGATTACCCTTTCTTCTTGTAAATTAGTATATACGTATATATGTTTATACAAGATTAGATTTGATATTGACACTTCTTTTAAAATCAATTTAGTTTCTATATATTGGAGGAATATTTGGAGGGAAGATGGCAGAGCACTCATATTTCCTAGGACCACAGAATACAAAATATAAATATCCATTACTGAATACCCAAGACTGAGTACCATGAATGAGTTTGTGCACTCTGTGTTGGGAACAGTAAGGTTGAATTGTGTGCAATTTTTATCAACAGCTTTGATTTGCCAAACTCATTCACTTAGGAAATACTTTCTTATTGACTGATTGCACCTGGGAGTTGCACTAACTCAAAGAGTTGTTTACATTTAACATGTGGAAGTTGTACACGGGCAATAAATTACCAATAGGGTTTTTCAGTTACCAGCAATACCTAACATATGTGACTATCATGAAGAAAATGGGAATAATATTTTCCACTACAAGTGCAACTACTTCCATTCTTTTTAAGACTGCATTAAAAAAAATAAACAACAACAACAAAAACAACAACAACAAAACTTCTGTGGATCAAATCTTCAGATTGTGTAAAACAGTACAGGTATACTAAATTTGAAAGAATTGCATGTATTTAAACTAACGAGTAGTTCAGCATAAATAAAATGTGAACATGTCAGTGTGTGTATTTGTAGTTCTGTTATTCTCTGTATACCATGAAAACACATTTATGAAGCATATGAGGTGATATTCAAGTACATTAAAGAAACAGAGCTGGATCAGGATTTATCCTCAAGACTAGGATTTTACTTTGTGTGCATTAAGAACAGTTTTCCAAAATGTGACCACCTGCAGTGTGAAGAGTTTCCTTCTGTTTTCCTGTTTGATTTATGAATCAAATGTTGCTCTTTCCTCATGAAACAAAATAAACTATACGTTACTCCATTTCTCTTGTATGTTTTCACATGTCAGCCTGGTTTTCTCAAATATTTTCTGTAAATTTACTATACATATATTTCTGTTACCCTCAGTTGGTAAGCTGTTCTTATGATAGGTTGTTAGTATTATTGTTACATTATCTTATATCAGTGTGATGACGTGAAAAAGAAACTAGGTATTGAATCTTCCCAAGGATTTAATTTTTATTTTCCAAACATCATTTAATGTTTGAATCCCTAAAGTCAAGGAGAACCATTATGATGTTTCAGGTAAATCATTAAATGGAGGAATGACTGAAGATCTTGCACAGGTATTTTTATCAGTAGATAATTATTCAACAAAGTTATTCAAAATATTACTACCTCAACCATACAGATGGAATGAATTAGCAATAAGATGAAGAGACTTGTCAAAGATCATTAAGGAAACTGCTTTTTAAGTTATTCTGTGAACTCAGTACCTATGAAACTTTCACAAATATATGCAAGCATTTAACCAATAGCCCAGTACCAAATCCTGAGGCTATTTGGAACAGTTCTATATTTGTTCAAAATATGTCAGAATAAAGAATTAATAATAAAATTACTTAAAGAAAAGATCTGCTAATATTCCTAAAGGAAGGAATGATGAAGAGGTAGAAGAGGGGCCAGTAGATTGGGAAAAGAGAACTATAGGGAAAAAAAGACTGTCTTTTTTTTGTTACTTTTGGTAACAGTCCTTATTCTAATCTATGAAGTCCCCCATATTAGTTAGAGTTCCCCTTTTCTTCCTTTACCTCCAGCTGACAGAAACGCTTTGAGAAAGACACTTATGTCTTAACAAGGGTGATATCTAAGTTTTGAAACTGCAAGAACAGGAGCACTTGGAAGAGTCTATACAGTATCAACGAAAAAGGAAAGTATAGTATCAATGAAAAATTTCAAGGCAGATACACTGAGTTTTAAGAGGAAAAAGCCTTGCAATGGCTTAAAGATGTTTCTATATAGAATATGGTAGCCATGAGTCTATGAAGGGGTGATTGTGCTGGTACAGAAAGGTGTTTTTTGTTTGTTTGTTTGTTTGTTTTGTTTTGTTTTGTCAACTAGAGGAAAGGGGAGATGTAAATTGTTTCTCTGAATAAGGTTCATTGCACTTATTATCATTTCAAAGACTAAAGTCTGTACTGTTTAAATTTTTTTCTATTTGAATAGTAAGGGTTAATATTATTTGAATTATTACTGCAAAATCTTAAGATAAAACCAGAAATCAGTGAATATATGTATACATAAATAACTGCATGAGTATAGAAGTACCACTTCCACTATATTAAGTTTGTTCCATTTCTCTGTTGGGAAGGAGAAAAGAAATTCATTCACAACATGAATTAGAAACCAAGATTTTGGAAAACAGAAGGCTTGAAGTTAACAGAGAGAAGCATACCACAGAAAAAGAAGGAAGGCAGAAGTTGAAAAGGGTTGTTTCGAAGGCTGATGAAGTTAAAAGGATTTGTAAGATAGTTAAGAAAATATTAAGAAAGTTTATATTTCAACAACAAGGAAAAAATGAAATAGCTGGAAGAGTAAATGGGTATCGGCTCACACTGATCGGGAGAGAATGTTGCTTTATTTTGTCAGTTTCTCAGACTTTAACACTGAGTGGTTGAAAAAAATAAAATAAAGTCAGCAAATGAGTTATTGAAAGCCTTGACCATCAGGTAAGAGTTGTTCTATGTAATTTTTCTCTGTTACAAATAATGCTACTTTTTTTTTTTCTTTTTCTTTCTCCTTATTAGTAAATTTGATGGAAAAAAAATACTGAAAGAATCACCACTATTCCTAAATATAAGGAATCCTGGACCTAAAGAAAATCCATAGTCTTTCTAAATCTAAATCAAGGCTTTCATTTACTTTGGTTTAGTTTGTCTTTACAAATGCGGGAGAATGAATTGTTTTAGCTTTGGCTAAATAATATATACATATAATTAAATGAAGAAACAAACATAAACAATTTTCATATAGTTCAATCAGAAGTATTTAAAACTACTTATTTTTTTAACTAGCCAAACTAATGAAACACCCAACATGGTCTCTATGTGAAGAAACAAGACAGTTCAGCAGATATGGACGGACTTGAACAGTACCAAAGACAAACTGAGAAAGTGTCCATTCAGAAAATTTCAAGAGCCCAGAGACATCTCAAGAAAGTTTAGGTCATAGTGTTCTAGCTAGATTCCAGGGGCTGAAACTGATTGGTTAAGCCCAGCAAGGATCAGACAAGAGCTATGTATGCATGCATGTATATAAAGCAAGCAAGCTATTTGGGGATGTCAAATACACTCGCACACACACACACTTGAGCAGCAATAGAAAAGACAAAAAATTTACTAATGAGTTAGCTTGTTAACATACTTACCCAAGGGTGATGACAAGGGTACCGATGAACGTGATGCTTTTCCCAGTCATTGATGGTGTAGATACTTAGCCAGGTCATAGTCACCATCCCGTCAGTACGGTAGGCAGCAACATCTTGCAGGCATCCCCGCAGAGGCAACGTTGACCTCAGTTGATGTTCCTGCCTCACCAACACAGAGCAACTTGCTCTGTTTATAGGTTTTGCCCCTGCATGTTCCCAAACCTGAGGCAGTGCACGACTGGAGGCCCCAGCCTCAGGGGAGCACTCGACAGTCCTTGGTAGGCTACCGCGATCACGCATAGCAGCATGGCCAGCGCATGCTCTGAGGATGGCAGCATTGTCTCATGATGGATGACCTGCGGCCTGGTGCCATATTGCTGAGGAAGCAATATGTATCATTGCAAGGTCAGAGTTTTGCCTTGCTAGTCTTACAACAATGTCTGTTTCACATTGGACCAAACCTGACAATTTTTAACCCCAACACACATGGTCAGAGTGTCATTTGGATCTAGCTGATACACCTGTGAGTCTTCAACCCAGCTTAAGGACTTTGCCGTTGGAATATTTTTTTTCTTTTTTTTTTTTTTTTCCCAGATATCCAGATGCCACAGCTGCTAAGGCTCAGACAACTTAGTACTGCAGAATGAATTCTGCTGCCCAGGTTCTGCTGTAGTAACAAGCACAGTGAGAAAAAGACATAGTTGGTGGTGGTTCTACCTATTTTTAATGTCAATGAACATTCAAGCCCTTCTTTGTGTTACTTGACTTTTCCCCATAATTCTGTCCAATTGTAAAACAGCTTTTCATTTCACCTCCTGTTGCAGGAGCTGAGTTCGACCCAAGGAAAAGAAATAAATAAAAAGAACTATACCTGAAGTTCTGTTCCTTTGATGCATACTCCTTAGTTAAATCAAATTTTATATTTGACACTCTCCAGTGAAAATCTCAAAGCCTCTTTAATTCTACATTTTTTCATGTTAGAGTGTTTTTTTGTTTGTTTGTTCGTTTGTTTGTTTTTTCCAGTTCACACATTCACACATTTTATAGAATCATAGAGTCATAGAATCATAGAATATCCCAAGTTGGAAGGGACCCACAAGGATCATCGAGTCCAACTCCTGGCACCACACAGGTCTGCCCAAAAATTCAGATCATGTGACTAAGTGCACAGTCCAAACACTTCTTAAACCCTCACAGAAGTTACTACTTCCTTTGGGAGCCTGGTCCAATGTGCGACCACCCTCTTAGTGAAGAACCTCTTCCTGATGTCTAGCCTGAACCTCCCCTGCCTCAGCTCGACACCATTCCCTCGGGTCCTATCTCTGGTCACTAAAGAGAATAGATCGGTGCCTTCCCCTCCACTCCCCCTCATGAGGAAGCTGTAGACCACAATGAGGTCTCCCCTCAGCCTCCTCGTTTCCAGGCTGAACAGACCAAGTGACCTCAGCTGCTCCTCATATGTCTTCCCTTCTAGGCCCTTCACCATCTTTGTTGCCCTTATCTGGACACTCTCCAACAGATTCACGTCCTTTTTGTGCTGTGGTGCTCAGAACTGCACACAGTACTTGAGGTGAGGCTGCACCAGTGCAGAGTAGAGCGGGACAATCACTTCCCTCGACTGACTAGCAATGCCGTGCTTGATACACCCCAGGATACGGTTGGTCCTCCTGGCTGCCAGGGCACACTGCTGGCTCATATTCAACTTGCTATCAACCAAAACCCCCAGATCCCTCTCTGTGGGGCTGCTCTCCAGCGTCTTGTCCCCCAGTCTGTTTGTATAGCCAGGGTTGCCTCTTCCCAGGTGCAGAACCTGGCACTTGCTCTTGTTAAACTTCATGTGGTTGGTGATCGCCAAGCTCTCCAATCTGTCCAGATCTCTCTGCGAGGCCTTTCCACTTTCAGCAGAGTCCACAACTCCTCCAAGTTTAATGTCATCGGCAAATTTGCTCAAAACACCTTCTAGTCCTACATCTAAATCATTTATGAAAATGTTGAAAAAAACTGGCCCTGAAATGGATCCCTGGGGGATCCCACTGGTGACCGTCTGCCAGCCTGATGTGGCCCCATTTACCACAACCCTTTGAGCCCTGCCCATCAGCCAATTGCTCACCCATCGTATGATGTTTTTGTTTAGCTGTATGCTAGACATTTTGTCCAGTAGGATCCAATGGGAAACTGTGTCAAAAGCTTTACTGAAATACAAAAAGACCACATCAGCTGGTTTCCCGTAATCGACTAAATGGGTGATCTTATCATAAAAGGAAATCAAATTTGTTAAGCAGGACCTACCCCTCACGAGCCCATGTTGGCTGGGACCAGCGACTGCGTTGTCCCCCAGGTGCACTTCAGTAACTTCAGGGATCATCTTCTCCATAATTTTACCGGGCACTGAGGTGAGACTGACAGGCCTGTAATTGCCAGGGTCTTCTTTCTTGCCCTTCTTAAAAATTAGTACGACATTTTCCAGTTTCCACTCAACTGGGATCTTTCCAGATTCCCAAGACTGTTGAAAAATAATTGAGAGAGGTCCCGCGATGATGTCAGCCATCTCTCTAAGTACCCTTGGATGAATCTCACTCAGACCCATGGATTTGTATGGATCCAGGTGGAGCACCAAATCCCACACACGTTCAGGGTTGGTTGGGAGTTTATCACTCCCACTGTCATGGTCCTCCAGCTCAGGGCACCCAGGGTCCCGAAGCCCATCATCAGTGTTGAAGACAGAGGTGAAGAAGGCATTAAACGTCTCTGCTTTGCCTATATCCTTGTCTGTGAGGTGATTTTCCCCATCAAGTAGTGGATCTATGGTTTCTTCGGTCCTCCTTTTTCTGTTCACACATTTAAAAAAAAACTTTTTATTGTCTCCCACAGACCTGGCCAGCTTCTACTCTAATTGGGCTTTGGCCACACAAATTTTCTCCCTACAAATGCGAACAGTGTCCCTGTATCCCTTCCACGTTGCCTGACCCTGTTCCAGCAGCCATATATTTTCTTTTTCTGCCTAAGCTCCAGAAGAAGATCCCTAGTCAGCCAGGCCGGCCTTCTGCCCCTCCTGCTTGACTTCCGATATTTTGAATTGCCTAATCTTGCACTTTTAGGAAGCAGTGCTTAAAGACTGACCAGCACTGATGGACGCCAATGCCTTCAAAAGCAGTTTCCCAGGGTACCTTACTGACTAGTTCCCTGAGCAGCCTGAAGTCTGCTTTCCCCATATCCAGGGCTGAAGTTTTGGTGGCAGTTTTCCTCCTGTCACAAAAATTTTAAACTCAACCACTTCATGGTCACTATGACTGAGATGGCCACCAATTGCCACGTCCCCCACAAGACCCTCTGTTCTCCAGCAATGGATCTAGGAGGGCACCTTTCCTAGTTAGCTCCCTTAGCACCTGCACCAAGAAGTTATCATCTAGGTGCTTTAGGAACCTCCTGGACTTGCTCGTGTCAGCTGTGTGGTAAACCCAGTTGACCTCTGGCAAGTTGAAGTCCCCCGTAAGGACAAAGGGAGTTGATCTCGAGGCATCTCTTAGTTCTGCAAAGAATAATTCATCAGCATTGTCGTCCTGGACGGGTGGTCTGTAATAGATTCCCACAACGACATCCCTTGTATTTGTTCGTCCCTTAATCCTTACCCAGAAGCTCTCAACTTTGCCATCGCCAACTTGAAGTTCCACGCAGACCAGCCCCTGCTTCACGTACATTGCCACCCCCCCACCTTGCCTACCCTGCCTGTCCCTCCTGAAGAGCCTGTAACCATCTATTGCGACACACCAGCCACAGGACTCATCCCACTAGGTTTCACTTATGCCAATGATATCATAGCTGTGGGACTGGGCCAAGACTTCTAGCTCATCTATTTTATTCCTCATACTGCGTGCATTTGTGTAGAAGCACTTCAAATGTGCCTCACTGCACGCAGCACCTTGTGGAGCAGACTGGAGGACCTCACTAGCACACAGTCCCTCTGATTCTAGCGTGTCATCCCTTAGCTTATCACCAGTGTGCCTGGTTTTATCCCTTTCCCCCTTCAGCTCTAATTTTAAGCCCTATCTATCAGCCCTGCTAACTCCTGAGCAAAAAACCTTTTCCACCTCTGAGAGAGGCGCATCCTGTCTGGTTCCAGCAGGCCCGGTGTCACGTAGACCTTCCCATGATCAACAAACCCAAAGTTCTGCCAGTTGCACCAGTCCCTAAGCCACGTATTAATATGAGTCTGCTTGTCAACATCGATCCCCCTATCGGAAGGACAGAGGCAAACACAACCTAAGCCCCTGAACCTTTAACTAGTCACCCCAAAGCCCTAAAGTCCCTTTTGATTGCTCTCAGAGTTCTCCTTGCTACTTCGTCAACACCAGCCTGAAAAACCAGTAGCGGGTGGTAGTCAGTGGGCCGTACCAGGTGAGTGACTTTCCTAGCAATGTCTCTTACCCGAGCCCCAGGGAGGCAACAGACTTCCCTGTGGGTTGGGACTGGATGGCATATTGGGTCCTCCGTCCCTTTCAGAAGGGAGTCCCCCATGACGATAACACTTCTTTCTTTCTTGACAGAAGATGTAGTGATGCGGGGGGTAGGTTGCCTTGCCTTAGGCACCCTCTCCAACTGGGATGGGCTTTCGTCTGCATCATTGTTTTGACGGTCATGTCCTAGAGCGGTGAGGACGCCCTCCCTGCTCACCCTGCCTGCAAAAACTGCCACGCAAACTGCTGTACCACGCTCACTGCTGCGCCACACCCTGTTTGCCCATCCTGTTCGCTGCGTTCCTGGTCGCTCACGCTCTGGAACTAAAAAAGTAAATATATACCTGTGCATTTTAGCTGTTTAGCATATCTATAGCATTCCAAAATAAACTATAACGCATCTTCAAGTGTTTATAGCTATTTGTACTGTTCAAATGATATTAAGTTCCAGAGCAAATGGAAAAATTGAAGTTATGTTTTTCAGATTTTGGGGTGAGAGCTACATCTCTCTGCTATAGTTTAATATTTCTTCCCTTTTACTTTTATTCTTATTCCTAGAATAGCTGATATTTTGCCTGAATCTTGTAAATGCTCACAAGCCCTAAATATTCACAAAATAAAATGATCATTTAACTGATACCTTGAAGAAGAAACAAACCCGAGGTGATTCTGAAACCAATATAAAAATAAGAAGTGGCTCAAAGATGTACTTGTAGGATATTGGCAGTCTTAGCTCTAAGCATTTCTGAGAACGATACTTCTGATCATGAACAAATATCTAAGATTTTAACTTGCAGTAATTTAGAGAATTTCCAGAAAAATAACAAGAAGAGGAACTATTTTTTTTTCCACATTAAGGAGTACCCGTACTTTTAAATTAAACTTTCATCCCCAATAGTAATATCATAGAAATTTACAGCATAAGTTTATGTAAATTGGGATTTTTCTCCCCCATTTTTTTCCATTTCCTTTATTATTATTATTATTATTATTATTGTTATTGTTATTAATATGGTTTTCTATTTTTTTTCTTTTCCTTCCTCCACTCTCCCCCTCAGTACACTGACAAACATGGGATCATAGATTGGCAGTTTTTGTAAAGGCATCTAACTTCCATTATCTATTTGCTGTTTCAATTTATTTCCTTTACTATGTGTATGTTCTCCTGTGAAGACTGTTTTGATTGTTTCTTTTCTATTTTAGACAGTTGATATATTTTGTGACTCAGAGAGATGTCTCTGTGGCCATCTCTACATTTTTATGGGTATTGACTTCTTTTGGAGGGTGGGTCTAAGATCAGTCTTTCTATTTTTGTGCTTCTTTTGTTTTTGTTTGTTTTGTTTATCTTGTTTATTTGCTTGTTTTCCCAGCTGAATTCTCTGTGTTTTGATGCAACTCATGTTTTGTGAGCAGAAGGTGAATGTCAAAGACATGACCTGTCACACCAAAACCAGGAGTTACTATATAGATATTTATGCCTTAGCAAGTCACCTACACTAATGATAGCTAAATGTAGAAAAACATGACATTCATATAATCATAGAATCACAGAATCATTTGGGTTGCAACATAGCTTAAAAAATCATCTAGTTCCAACCTTCATGCCATGGGCAGGGACACCTCCCATTAGACCCGGTTGCTCAAAGCCTCATCCAACCTGGCCTTCAACACTTCCAGGGATGGGGCATCCACAGCTTCTCTGGGCAACCTGTTCCAGTGCCTCACCACACTTTGAGTAAAGAATTCCCACCTTATATCGAATGTGAATCTACCCTCTTTTTGTGTAAAACCATTACTCCTTGTCCTATCACTACACTCCCTCACAAGGGGTCCCTCCCCAGCTTTCCTATAGCGCCCTGTTAGGTATTGGAAGGTCACTATAAGGTCTCCCTGGAGCCTTCTGTTCTCCAGGATGAACAACCCCAACTCTCTCAACCTGTCTTTGTAGGAGAGATGCTCCAGCCCCTGACCATCTTAGTAGCCTTCCTCTGCACTCTTTCTAATACTTCCATGACCTTCTTGTGCTGGGGGATCAAGAGGTGAATGCAGTAGTCCAGGTGGGATCTCATGAGAGAAGAGTAGAGTGGGAGAATCATCTCCCATGACCTGCTGGCTATGATTCTTTTGATGCAGCTTAGGATACAGTTGTTTTTCTGGGTTGCAAGAGCACATTGCCAGCTCATGTTGAGCTTCTCGTCAAACAACATGCCCAGGTCCTTCTCCTTAGGGCTGCTTTAAATCCACTGTCCACCCATCCTGCATTTGTGCTTGGGATTACCCCAACCCAGATGCAGGACCTTGCACTTGTCCTTGTTTAACGTCATGAGGTTAACACAGGCCCACCTCTCAAGCCTGTCCAGGTCCCTCTGCATGGCATCCCTTCCCTCCAGTGTGTCAGCTTGGTGTCATCAGCAAACTCTCTGAGGGTGCACTCATTTTCACTGTCCATGTCACTGACAAAGATGACAAGGAATGCCAGTCCCAATACTGACACCTGAGGAACACCAGTCATTATTGATCTCCACTTGGACATTGAGCTGTTGACCACAACTATTTGAGTGAAATCATCCAGCCAGTTCCTTACACACTGAGTGGTCCATCCATCAAATCCTTGTCTCTCCAATTTAGAGACAAGGATATCATGGGGGACAGTGTCAAAAGCTTTGCACAAGTCTAGGTAGACGAGGTCAGATGCTCTTTCCCTATCCAACAATGTTGTAATAAATGCTGTGGTAAAAGGCCACCAGATTTCTCAGGCATGATCTGATCTTAGTAAAGCCATGTTAGCTGTCGCCTATCATCTCTCTGTTTTCCATGTGCCTTAGCATAGTTTCCAGGAGGATCTGTTCCATGATCTTGCCAGGCACAGATGTGAGACTGACTGGTCTGTTGTTCCCTGGGTCTTCCTTTTTTCCCTTTTTTAAAATGGAGGTTACTCTTCCAGTCAGCGGGATCTTCACTTTACTGCCACAACTTCTCAAATATGATGGACAGTCAGTTAGCAATTACATCCACCAGTTCCTTCAGGACCTGCAGATGTATCTCTCCAGGTCCCATGGACTCGTACACCTTCAGGTTCCTTAGATAGTTTCAAACCTGATCAGACTTGATCTTTTCCTACAGTGGGTGGCTCTTTATTCTCCCAGTCCCTGCCTTTGCCTTCTGGGATCTGGGCCATGTGGCTAGAGCTCTAGTGGGTGAAGACTGACGCAAAATATTCATTAAGTATCTCACTCTTCATATTCTGAGTGACCAGGTCTCCCTTTTCCTTCCAGAGAGGGCCTATGATTTCCCTAGTCTTCCTTTTATCTCTGATGTACCCACAGAAGCCTTTCTTGTTGTCTTTGATGTCCCTGGCCAAATGTAAATCTAAATTTTGCTTTCCTAACCTGATCCCTGGCTTCACGGCCAATGTCTCTGTATCCCTCCCAGGCTATCTATCCTTGCTTCTACTCTGTAGGTCTTTTTTTTTTTTTTTTTTTTTTCTTTTAAACCTTGATCAGAAGCTCTTTGTTCACTCATTGCAGGCCTCCTGGCATTTTTACCCAGCTTCCTCTTTGTTGGGATACATTGCTCCTGATTTTGAAGGAGGTGATGCTCGAATATTAACCAGCTTTCTTGGGCTCCTCTTCCCTCCAGGGCTTTGTCCCATGATACTTTACCAAGCAGATCCCTGAAGAGAGCAAAGTCTGCTCTCCCAAAGTCCAGGGTAGCATGCTTGCTGTGCTCCCTCCTTGCTGCCCTCTGAATGCAAAACTGCACTATTTTATGATCACTGAAGCCAAGGTTGCCCTCAAGTTTCACATTTCCCACCGACCCCTCCTTATTGGTGAGAATGAGATCCAGTGTAACACCTCTTCTCACTGGCTTCTCTATCACTTGGAGAAGAAATTGTTGTCAATGCACTCCAGGAACCTCCTGGATTGCCCATGTTCTGCTGTGTTGTCTCTCCAACATTGTATCGGGGTGGTGAATTTCCCCATGAGTATGAGGGTTTGTGAATGTGAGGCTGCTTCTATCTGTCTACAGAGGGTCTAATCTGTTTGATCACCTGGATCAGGTAGCCTGTAGCAGACCCCCACTATAATGTCCCCTGTCCCTGACCTCCCTTTAATCCTGACCCATAAACTCTCTGTCAGCTACTCATCCATCCCCAGGCAGAGCTCCATGCACTCCAGCTGCTCATTGACATAGTGGGTGACGCTCCCTCCTTGCCTCCCCTACCTGTCCTTCCTCAAGAGCCTGTATCCTTCCTTTCCAACACTCCAGTCATAGGAGACCTCCCACCATGTCTCATAATGCAAATAAGGTCACAGCCTTGCAGACTTGCATATATCTCTAACTCTTCTTGTTTATTCCCTATTCTACAAGTGTTATCACAGAGACATTTGAGATGGGACCCTGATGAAGCTGACTTACTTGCTGAAATGACTGGAATTCCTTTGTGCTGCTCTTCAGGTTCTGTCCTGCTGAGCCATGACCCTTCTCCAGGTTCTGGGTATCTATCACTTACACTGGCATAAAGCTGGGAGAAGCATGATGGATTGAGGTTCAACTCCCCTGGCAAATCTAGTTGAAAGCCCTCTTCACCAGCTGGGTGAGCCTATGACCAAAGATGTTCTTACCCTTCTCTGGCAGCTGAGCCCAATCAGCCCCCAGCAGACCAGGTTTCTCAAAGCAAGGTCAATGGTCTAAGTAGCTGAGCGCCTATCTGTGGCACAAGTCCTGCAAACAACTGTTGATCTGCAAGATTTGATAGGCCCTTTCAAATCCCTTTCTCTTCAACTGGAAGGACTGATTAAAAACAAAAACAAC
This sequence comes from Cygnus olor, assembly GCF_009769625.2. Taxonomy (NCBI): domain Eukaryota; kingdom Metazoa; phylum Chordata; class Aves; order Anseriformes; family Anatidae; genus Cygnus; species Cygnus olor. The sequence continues at coordinate 150,297,063 of NC_049169.1, read as the reverse complement.
AAAAACAACAGCAACAAAAACAACTACCTACACTTCCGAGTCTTTTAATGCTAATCCCAGGACTCTGTAATCTCTCTTGACACTCCTCAGACTCTTGGGTGCATCACTGGTGCCTGTGTGAAACAGCAGTAGTGGATAACAGTGCTTAGGCTGTTTGAGGCTTGGCTGTCTCTTAGTAACATAGAATCACAGAATCGTAGAATGGCTCATGTTGGAAGGGACTGTAAAGATCATCTAGTTCAACTCCCCCTGCCATAGACAGGGATGCCACCCACTAGATCAGGTTGCCCAGGGCCTCATCTAACCTGGTCTTGAACACCTCCAGTGATGGAGCATCCACAACCTCTCTGGGCCTCACCAGTTCCAGTGCCTCACCATCCTCTGAGTGACAAATTTCCTCCTAATCTCTAACCTAAATCTCCCCTCTTTTAGTTTTAAACCATTCTCCTTTCTCCTGTCATTATCTGACTGAGCAGAGAGTCATTCTCCATCTTTTTTATAAGCTCCCATTTAAGTACTGAAAAGCTGCAATGAGGTCACCCCGGAAGCTTCTGTTCTGTAGGCTGAACAGCCCCAGTTATCCCAGCCTTTCTTCATCGGAGAGGTGCTCTAGACCTCTGATCAACTTCATGGCCCTCCTCTAGACCCTCTCTAACAGCTCCACATCCTTCTTGTGTTAGGGGCTCCAGACCTGCTCTAGGAATCTTCTGGATTGCTTACAGCCTGCTGTGTAGCTTTCCTAGCAGACATCTGTGTGGCTGAAGTCCCCCATCAGGATGAGAACACAAATATTCTTGTTGAAGCAAGAGTGTCTCATCCACCAGCTACCTTTGATCAGGCAGCCTGTAGTAGACCCCAAGCACAAGCTGTCCTTTATTGGTGTGGTCTTTAACTCTCACCCACAAGCTCAAGCTCTCAACCTGTCCATGGCTGTTTCTTAGAGGCAACTCTTCACAATCAATCCATTTACATGACACATCAATCCCTTTACATGAAACATCCATGATGCAAGCCCCTGGTAAGCAGCAGACTTCCCTCAAGAGCAGATTGGATCAGCAGATGGGGCCTCTGTAACTCTCAGAAGAGAGTCTCCTACTGTTATCACCCATCGCCTTTCTTAGTGGGACTAGTTGTTACACAGAGAGAGGACCAGGCTGTCTTACTCAGCTCCACTCTCCCTGCAATGGGTCTTTCCTTTTCCATCTGAAGAGGGGTGAAGTAGTTCTGTAGGGACACATCAGGTTTTGGGGGAAGACTCTTCCCACTGCTGGTCCTTGTTGTCATCTTCCATCCTTCAGTGTTACTGGCCTCTTTCCTTCCCTTTCATGAGTGTTGGTGTTGGAGTTTCAGCCTGTTTCACTATGGGCTTCTGGTCCCCTGTAGTCTGTCTTAGGATCCAACTGTCTAACTCCTCATAGGTTAAGATTCCTCTTGTCCTGAAGTAGATATCTAAATTAATTCTGATGTTTTGCACCCTCTATTTGTTCTTTTCTCTCTGTTAATTGCAGATGAAAGACTCAGGTGCAGACCTTTGCATTTGAGAAATTTATAATGAGCTGAACATGCAAATCTCTCCAAGTCACTGGTTGATTTTATCCAAATAAGTGGAAAGCAGAAACTGAAGAAAATGTGTGTGGTACAAACACTATGTACCGGTATGACAAATCAATTAATTGGTCTTATTGAAAGAACAAACTTTTTTTCTTCTGCTTTTTGTTTTCTGTAAGCCCCCAAAGCCATCTTGTTCTTGTCTTTTATGTTTTAATAACATGGCTCACAGAGAAAACCTGTCTAAAAATCAGAAAATGTTCTTCTCATTCTAGCATCTCCAACATCTGTGGGAAACAAAAATAAAACACAAAAATTAGACCCTCCTAAAGAACGTGGCTCTGCAGGGAAGATTTTACTACTGTAGGAATAAATAAAACCATTTGTGCTTGTGGACTCATGCTGATTTTGTTCAGAGGAGGTTGGGGTTACTTTCCACCCCCACTCAAGATGTTACTGCTAGAATAAGGTATTCTCTTTATCAGTCTGTTTTTGTTTCTTTAAAAAATAACACACACAGAGCAACCTTTAAAAAAAAAAAAAAAAAAAAAAAAGGAAGAGTCAGTGGAAGCAAACGAGAAAACATTATATAAAAAAGACATACATTTATAATGCTCTCATAAATAAACCATCAGCTGCTCTTACTATATATTTCCTCTAAAAATATTTTAATCTTAACGGGAAAAACAAAAAACAAAAACAAACAAAAAAAAACTATTACTAACACTTTGTCCTTATTTCTAAGAGATTTTTCATCATGCACAAAATGCGTAACAACACTTGCTATTAAATTTGTCTAACACTTTCTTTTTAAAACATTATTCTTATTTGCACGCATCTTTGTACAATTATAACCATGCAAATCCATTTTTTCATGCTGACAACATGTTTAATGAGATTTTTTTTTCTTTTAAATTGAAAGATTCTGTGTCTATTTTTTATTTAAAACAGTTTTACTAGCTGCTCCCTTTTAGCTCTCTTCAATGTATTCTGGTTAATCTCTTCTTAGTTTCTTAATGTCATGGTTTGTCTAAGTATATTATGAGGTATTTTCAAGCTATATTCAATCTAGGATTTTCAAATCATTTGGAAAATACAAAAAGAACACTAAAATCAGACCGGGTGTCCTGGTTTCAGTTAGGACAGAGTTAATTTTCCTCCTAGTAGCTGGCAGGGTGCTATGTTTTGGATTAGAATGAGAAGAGCGCTGATAACATGCTGATGTTTTAATTGTTGTAGAGCAGTGCTTACACCAAGCCAAGGACTTTTCAGCCTCTCTCTGTCCTGCTAGCGAGCAGGCTAGGGATGCAGCAGGAGCTGGGAGGGGACAGAGCCAGGACAGCTGACCCAAACTGGCCAAAGGGGTATTCCATACCATCTGACGTCATGCTGAACAATATATAGGGGTGGCTAGCCAGCATGGGGGAGCCGGCTGCTTGGGGATAGGCTGGGCATCGGTCAACGGGTGGTGAGCAATTGCATTGTGCATCACTTATTTCGTACACATTATTATTAGTAATACTATTATTATTATTATTATTATTGTTATTCTTTTCCCTGTCTTAATAAACTGTCTTTATCTCAACTCACAGACTTCACTTTCCCGTTTCTCTCCCCCATCCCAGAGAGGGAGGGGGGAGGGTGAGCGAACGGCTGTGTGGTGTTTGACTGCCAGCCGGGCTAAACCACAACACCGGGTTGGATGGAAAAAAATCCATTTAAAACTACTGCTTAAAATTATTTTCCTGTGTTCCTCAATTTTAGAATATGAGAAGGCACAGGCTTGTGGAAATCCACCTAATTGGATGAGACTGATAAGCTACATACATTGAGCATGGAATCCCATTTTTTAGTAGCTATATCTCCTTGGAGTCTATCTTCAATGAGCATGTGAAAATTTCTTTCATCTTTTAGTAATGAACTGATGGTGGAAACAAATCCTTTGCAAACTTTCAGAGCTTGGTGAAAGGGCTACTAGATGTACTTTCTGCATCAGCAGTATTCCTGAGAAATGAAGAAATTGTTAAGGTATGGAACAGGATTGGACAGTAACATACTATTCATTAAGAAGAATCCCCCAAGACTACCCTGAATTAAAAAATCTTTTCTCCCCCCCCCCAACCCCCACCCCCGCACACATTTTCTGCCCTAGAAAGGAAAGCTAAAATAAGGTAGGAAACACAACAAAACAAAACCAAGGCAATTTTCCTGACAGCAAGCCACAATAGTGTGTGCTTACTATCAGATTTGATCCTGCTCTGAGACTTCAGTGATTTTTTTTTCCGTTTCAATCTCCTCTCCTTAGACTTTTGTACCAGCATTTCAGAAAGTGATCATTTCACTGATTAATAGAATTTGTCTGTACCTGAGTTCAGAAAACAGGCTGTGTTCTATCACTCATCAGCTTAATTATGCATAATATGTAGTTGTTCTTTTTCATCTTTTTTTTTTCTTTTTTTTTTTCCTTTCTTTTTCCTATTGTAAGGAGAGCACTTCTTTTGCTAGCCACAATTCTCTCTACAGAATACAGGCACATGTATTGCTTTTTTCAAGTGCAAGGGTAGCTGTTGTTGTTTGTTTTTCCTAAACTGCTTTCAGAAAGCTGCGACATTTCAAAATACAATTCTTTCTATATGAAAAGTTCTTATTCTTTTTCATCTGTAGAAAGAAAACATAACAATTTCCATATATTTAAATGAAAATTCCTGTTATATAAAGGACAGTCCTTTCATATGTTAAGTAAGATGAGTCCATTTTTGTCATACTTTATTTACAGAAAATCACAGCACTATCTTTGTGGAATTCTTTGCAAGAGAAGATACAGGATAACAAGCGACTCCTCCACAGCTGCTGCTTGTCAATAACATTGCTGTATCAGCAACATGCTTGAACAATCTGGGATGACAGGAATGTTATTTCCTTTCTCTCTCCAGGTGGGAGCCACTCCCCACTCTGTCCCTGATTAAAGAAAGTGACCCCAATGTCAAATGCCTGCGATTCAGGAAATATACCACCTTTTTGTAATGACAGTATTAGGATTCCAAGTTTTTGTACATGAAAGTGTGGGGGTCTTTTGGGTGGCGGGGAGTAGACAAAGGGGGAGCTGTTTTGTGTAATCAGTGTGTTCACTAGGAAAACTATTTTGGTTTTAACCAAGGAGTACATAGCAATGTGCTAGCTCAGTCATTAACTACATTCACACTTTTCAAGTGCTTTCCATTAGAAGTACTTTGGTGTACATCACACACAATATGCATGGTTCTGCTCAACAGTATTCTTTTAAATATAGTTTTATATCTCCTAAGTCACAAAAGGTACATCATATATGGAAAAAAAATACAGAACAAAACATAAAAACAAGAAAATAATCAAACAAAAATATGCTGTCGTAACTGAATGAAATTATGCTAACTTAATTCTTTTGTCATGCTGATGACAAGCAAGCCCCATGAGGGTGACACAAACTTGCCTGCATTTTACCACAAGCATACTGTCTCTGTTCATCAAAACCCTTCTCCTCAGCACTTGATATGTGGTGATATAGCCACCAAACTGATAACTAGAACATGGTGAGAAATACACAAAAATTAAACTCTTTCACTTGCCCCAGATTGCAGACACACTAAGTTTCACCTCCATACTGCATCATTTTTATTCATTCTTTCCAAGAAACGTGAATGTATACTAAGTGTGACTTGCACTTTTTAGATGCACATGAAATCTGTGAGGGAGGTAGCTGCCTTATTGTTGTGGTTTAGCCCGGCTGGCAGCTAAACACCACACAGCCGTTCGCTCCCCCTCCCCCCTCCCTCTCTGGGATGGGGGAGAGAAACGGGAAAGTGAAGTCTGTGAGTTGAGATAAAGACAGTTTATTAAGACAGGGAAAAGAATAACAACAATAATAATAATAATAATAGTATTAATAGTAATAATGTGTACGAAATAAGAGATGCACAATGCAATTGCTCACCACCCGTTGACCGATGCCCAGCCTATCCCCGAGCAGCCGGCCCCCCCCCCTCCACCCCGGCTAGCCATCCCTATATATTGTTCAGCATGACGTCAGATGGTATGGAATACCCCTTTGGCCAGTTTGGGTCAGCTGTCTTGGCTCTGTCCCCTCCCAGCTTCTGCTGCATCCCTAGCCTGCTCGCTAGCAGGACAGAGCGAGAAGCTGAAAAGTCCTTGGCTTGGTGTAAGCACTGCTCTACAACAATTAAAACATCAGCATGTTATCAGCGCTCTTCTCATCCTAATCCAAAACATAGCACCCTGCCAGCTACTAGGAGGAAAATTAACTCTGTCCTAGCTGAAACCAGGACACTTATGTTAATAGCAGCAATTAATGAGCAGATATGTAAAGCCAACCAACTTCTGTGAGGACCAAGTGTCCATTCTACACAAGATTTTGGGGAGATTAGTTCAGATTATATCTAGCTTGTCAGTGTATACTTAGTGTTCATAAATTCTCAAGGACAAAGGAGATATCTCAATCATCTGACTTACATACCTGTACTAGACACCTTACGTGTGCATGGGTTACCTCTGAAAACCTTCAAAGCACCTGTCTTTTTTGCATGGATTGCATGGATTAGATGCAACACCTTTTGACAACATGAAATGCAGAAAATTACTTTAGAATCATAGAGTCATAGAATCATAAAATGGCTTGGATTGTAAAGGACCAAAACATTATCCCCGCCAAAGATCATCCCCAAAAGTTCAACCCCGCCGCCGTAGACAGGTATGCCACCCACTCGATTATGTTGACCAGGGCCTCATCCAGCCTGGACTTGAACACCTCCAGGAATGGGGCATCCACAACCTCTCTGGGCCTCACCAGTTCCAGTGCCTCACCACCCTCTGAGTGAAGAACTTCCTCCTAACATCCAATCTAAATCTATCCTCTTTTTGTTTAAGACTATTCCCCCTTGTCCTATCAATATCTACGCTAGTAAAGAATCCCTCTCCATCCTTTTTATAAGACCCCTTTAAGTATTGAAAAGCTGTAATTAGGTCATACCCAGAGCCTTCTCTTCTTCAAGTTGAGCATCATCAGCTCTCTCAGCCTTTCTTCACAGGAGAGGTGCTTCAGCCCCCCTGATCATCTTCATGGCTTTTCTTTGGACCCTCTCTAACAGATTCACATTCTTCTTGTGCTGGGAACCCCTGACTTGGATACAAGTGGGGCCTCACAAAGGCAGAGTAGAGGAGGACAATCATCTCCCTCGACCTGCTGGCCACTCCTCTTTTGATGCAGCCCAGGATGCAGTTGGCCTTCTGGGCTTCAAGCATGCACTGGATGTCATCCCTTCCTTCTGTTTTATCAACCGCACCACACAGATTGGTGTCATCTGCAAACTTGCTGAGGGTGCACTTGATCTCACTGTCTATGTCTCTGATAAAGATATTAAACAGTACCAGTCCCAAGACTGACTCCTGAGGGACACCACTCATCACCAGCCTCTGTCTGGACATAGAACCACCACTGTCTGGGTGCAGCCTTCTAGCCAATTCCTTATCTGCTGCATTATCCATCCTTCAAATCCATATCTTTCCAATTTAGAGATCAGGATTGTGGGAATAAAAATGTTGTTTTTGCAGAGTTACATTGTTTAAAGGTACGGAACGGGATATTGAGATATGCTTGCAGTGATAAGAAAACTTAGCATGTGACCTTGTAAAATGCAGACAACCAGACTCCTTAGAACAATTAGGTGAAAATCACGGTGTTAAGTCAAGTCATATAAGTGAAGAAACATTACCACTTCAAACAGTAAAAAAAGTCAAAAGATATTTGATATTTAACAGGCCAGCAACTGAAGGCCATGCATTGTCTGTGAAGCATCAGATAGATTGTGAACCTGGGTTACCCACTCAGTGGGGAAACAGGGGAGGGTCCTGTCATCAAAAAGTATATAAACTGTGTTTTGGAACCAGTAGGTGCGCTCATGCTTGTGGGACGCCTGCCATTGCAATCGCGAATAAATTACTACTTCACTGAGATCCTCGCCTGAGCCTAAGTTATTGGCTACGGAGTGTTTCTCACAGGATGTCATGTAGAACCATACTAAAAGCCTTGCAGAATCCCACCTAGATGGCATTGGTCAGTCTTCCCTTGTCAATTGATGTAGACTGGTTCTCTAGGCTCTTCAAACACAGTTGCAGTTCATGGACTAAAATTGCATGGGTAGTGTCTTTTCTTAAATGTAGTGTGAAAAAGTATTGCAGATGAAGCCAGAAAAGTAGCTTAAAATCTTTAGTCTCTCTTTTTTTTTTTTTTTTCTGGTTTGTTTATTTACAAAACTGAAAGTGTTTTTGGGGACGGTTGGACCAGATGATCTTGGAGGTCTTTTCCAACCTTAGTAATTTTAAGATTCTATGATTCTATTAGATATTTACTAACTCATAATGACCAAAACAAAATACAACAATTTTTCTACAGCTGATATTTACAAACAGATTGCAAGTGGAATACCTTTAATATCAAATAGAAAAGTAATCTCAGTTCCTCGACTATTATGCATTCATTAAAGAATTGTTGGCTTGGTTTGGGCAATACTAATTGGTACATGCCAGTTATAAAAGTTTTACTAGCAGTCTTGCTCAGGTAGCAGCAGGAGGAAGAGTTGCTATGTAACTAATTACAGTTATCAGCAGTGGTTCTGTTTTAAATGGTCTATGAATTAGGCAGTCTCCTAGAAGCACACACAAGTGAATTTGCCATTAACAATGAATAACTCTGTGAAAAGAACACAGTAAAACTTTACTTAGTCCATCCTGGGATTAGGCAGGCAGCTTTACTCTTACTTGGTCTTTGAAGTAAGTTTCAGAGGAAAAATTAAGAGCCTTTCGCTCAGCAAGGTGATTGTTGACAAATACTTGGTTCCTTATTACAATATAGACCATATTCTAATTCCAGTTCCACCAAGGCAAACTGTGAGTAACATCATTGTTCTTTGTGGAATAAAAAACACAGATTTTAATAGATTTACTACAGTATTATCTGAAATTTACACCTCTATAAATTAATCTAAAATGTGTCTACATGCTCTAATTTCTTGTTACCTTAATAGGGAAAATACAGTTGCATAAATAGTTAATGTCTTTCATAATAATTTGGAACTTCTTCAGAACTGCTGACTTACTATTTATATCAATTCACTACTCCAGAAACACATCAATAGATTAGATGAAAGGAAGAAATTCTTTACTGTGAGGGTGGTGAGGCACTGGAAGACGTTGCCCAGAGAAGTTGTGGATGCCCCATCCACACTTCCAACCTGGAAGTGTTGAAGGCCAGGTTGAAAGGGGCTTTAAGCAACCTGGTCTAGCTGAAGGTGTCCCTGCTCGTGGCAAGGTGGGTGGAATTAGATAGTCCTGGTCCCTTCCAACCCTTCTAACCTAAACTATTCCATAATTTTATGAGTCTATCCGATTAATAACAGAGGTAAATCATTCACTGTTCATGATTAGCAACATTTTCTCTTTGACATTACACCTGTCCCTTCATAATATTTATCTCCCTGCAATGTTTATTGTTCTTAAGATAACACTTTAAAGATGGTGAAGATTTGTTGTGTTATGGAATCTTATTTCTAGGACTGCGAGTTAAACAGCCCTATCTACATAGGTAACCAAACAAATCAGAACTGACCTAGTAGTGAAATTGCAAATTGTGTGTATTTAAGGAATTTTATTTATTTTCTTAGAAAAAGAAATACTGTATTAATTAGCATTGTCACATGGGATATAAGTTTCTCTGTCACTCTAGATTCCTTTAAAAACTCTTGTTCCTGTTCTGGATCTGAAAGTTTCATAGTTATTGTTACAACTAAGTTATTGTTACAACTAAGACAATTCACAATTTCTTTTACAGAAAATGGATCACTTCTAAAACCTGAAAAAAATTAGATATGACCTATGTCTTCCTTCTTGCACCTTCCACTGATTTTTTTTTTTAATTAACTATTCATACTAGAATTTCGTATAACAAATGTAGAAGAAATGTAAATTACAATTATGCTAAATTAAGCTGTTCTCAGCTCTACTGCTCAGCTAAGGCCAGGTTGAGGTACCTCCTAGAGGCCTCAATGTTCACTTTTCTAGTCAATAAAATAGTTGCTTCAGAGTCATTACTGTATATGCAACAAGTTGCTGCAGTTCGTCTCAATGAAGAGTCTGACCCCAGGACTTTATAGCAGCAAATCATCCAGTTCTACACAAATTCTTTAAGTTTTGCTCCTTTGAAACGACCAGAGTAAAACAACAGTGATGCTCCTGTAGAGAAGGACTTCGCTAGCCTGCATGTGGGGAAACTGTCCATTCTTGCAGAACATATGACACCATGGGAGGGTAACGGTGTGTCAAACAATCTAATTTGTGTTACAATCATTTTAACCATGTGCTCCCAAAATAAAGAAACAAGGTGCACCAAATTCCAAACCTGCCTTGGGGGAAAAAAAATAAAAATAAAAATTCACAGGAAGTATGTAATGAGGAATCATCTTACAGGTGTTATGTCATCACCTTGAAAACTATATGACTACTTACAGAATCACAGAATCATCCAGGTTGGAAGAGACCTCCAAGATCACCCAGTCCAACCTCTGACCTAACACTGACAAGTCCTCCAATAAACCATATAATTAAGCCCAACATCTAAACGTCTTTTAAAGACCTCCAGGGATGGCGACTCAACCACTTCCCTGGGCAGCCATTTCCAATGCCTAACAACCCTTTCAGTAAAGAAGTTCTTCCTAATATCCAACCTAAACCTCCCCTGGTGCAACTTTAGCCCATTCCCCCTTGTCCTGTCACCAGGCACGTGGGAGAATAGACCAACCCTCACCTCGCTACAGCCTCCTTTAAGGTATCTATAGAGTGCGATGTCTCCCCTGAGCCTCCTCATCTCCAAACTGAACAATCCCAGCTCCCTCAGCCGCTCCCTGTAAGACTTGTTCTCCAGACCCCTCACCAGCTTCGTTGTCCTTCTCTGGACTCCCTCGAGCACCTTGATGTCCTTCTTGTACTGAGGGGCCCAAAACTGAACAAAGTACTCGAGGTGCGGACTCACCAGAGCCAGGGAAAAGGGGACAATCACTTCCCTAGCTCTACTGGCCACACTGTTTCTTATGCAAGCCAGGATACTGTTGGTCTTCTTGGCCACCTGAGCACACTGCTGGCTCATATTCAGCCAACTATCAACCAATACTCCCAGGTCCTTCTCTGCCAGGCAGCTTTCTAACCACTCATCTGCCAGCCTGTAGCGCTGCTTGGGGTTGTTGCGCCCCAGGTGCAGGACCCCGCACTTGGCCTTGTTGAACTTCATACAGTTGGCCTCAGACCATCGGTCCAGCCTATCCAGATCCTCCTGCAGAACCTTCCTACCCTCAAGCGGATCGACACACGCACCTAACTTGGTGTTGTCTGCAGACTTACTGAGGGTACCCTCGATCCCCTCATCCAGATCATCGATAAAGATATTAAAGAGAACTGGCCCTAGTACTGAGCCCTGGGGGACTCCACTGGTGACTGGCCTCCAACTGGATTTTACTCCATTCACCACGACTCTTTGGGCCTGGCTACCCAGACAGTTTCTAATCCCACGAAGCATACGCCAGTCTAAGCCAAGAACAGCCAGTTTCTTGAGGAGAATGCTGTGGGAAACGGTGTCAACAGCCTTACTGAAGTCAAGGTAGACCACATCCACAGCCTTTCCCTCATCCACTAAGCGTGTCACTTTGTCATAGAAGGAGATCAGGTTCATCAGGCAAGACCTGCCTTTCATAAACCCATGCTGACTGGGCCTGATCGCCTGGTTGCCCTGCAAGCGCTGCGTGATGACATTCAAGATAATCTGCTCCATGAGCTTACATGCATACAAAGTTTAGGTCTAATGTTACAACTTTGATATGCAGGAAAATAGAACTGTTTTCTCATAGATAAAATGTAGTGTACAACAAGAGAAAAAAATCAACAGATATAAATTCCTGAAGACTAAAATTCTGAGAATTTGAAATTCCCCAAATTCAAATTTATTTCATGAATTAAGTTGCAGAAACAAGATAAACAAAGAGCTCCTACTTTGTTATTTTGAATGGTATTATGTAATGTATTTTATTTGCTGTTTCTTGGAGATCGATAAGAAGATAAGATCTTGATCTCACACATGTACAAAAGCAAAAATATACCCTACGCACGTAAACTACATTCCTAATCTTTCCTTTTTCCCCTCAGCTGAAAAGTCATGAAGATAGAATGGAGGAATTTATTTATTTATTTCATACATTCTGAAGAATCTGATTAGGGAGAGTTCAAGGATAGAAATCTGCCTTTGAGTTATTTGATATTACTGCACAATATTTTGATAGTGATATTCAAGAGTGTACTTTAATCACAACTGTTATCATCATTGTTATTGCTATTATTACCTTGCTATTTAGTTTCCAAGAACAGCTTAACTTCTCTCCTATATAAATATGTATATATATTTAATTTTATCTTGTTTGCAAAACTCTGAAGATGGTTACAATTGAAATTGCTCCAAAAATCAAAATTTAGCAAGCAGCTAGTGAACGTACTGCATCCAAATTCTTGATCTGTCTGCATACCATAAAACTTTTACCAGTTTCTATAACACAGAAAAAGCAAAACCTTAGTGCTAGCTATCCATTGAAAAAGTGACAACTCCTAGAGGAAAAATTGTGATTAAAGTTAAACAAATGAGGCAAACAAAAACAAATTCAGAAATTACCAGGGGCCACATAGACACTCAAAAGATAGCTCTGGGATGCTGCAGTCATGAACAAATCAGTACTATGCCACCACACAACAATACACAAAACACTCTTTGGCTGTTATGTACCTTAATCAGGTGGAAAAGACTTAGCTGTGTACCACCAAATAAAATGTTTGTCAATTAAATTGTAAGGGTACTTTCTCCAATTTTGCTGTCATTCCTCAAGCAGCAAGAGTTTAATTTGCCTGTATAGCTTATGTCAGTACTCTAGTGGCATAAACCATGTCAGAAAAAAAAAAAAAAAAAATAAAAAAAATCATGTTTTCTCTACATAACTACAATGATTTAGTTGGTATAAAAATGTAAATTCTTAATAATAATTATAATAAAATATCATGTGTTATATCAGAAAAAATGTTTTTGGTACTTGGCATCCAAAAAGTATGCTTCTAGACATGTCCAGAAGTTCTGACAGTGCTTAAAAACTTGATAGATTACCTTATGCTACAAGACTGTAAGGAACTACAAACTAAATATTTATCTTCCTGTCTCATCCATGGACTTGCTCTAGTAGATGTTCCTAGAACAAGCCTGCTGAATTCACTACCCCACATGCAAGATACAGCTGCCAGCTGTAGTGCCATCACTATTTCTTAAGAAGATAATAAAAGCAAAACTGTCATTCAGATACAAGAAATTATGTTTAATTTCCTCTTCTCACTGGGGGAATTTGAATGAGGTTCTCCTAAACACTGAAGTACACGGTAGTATTCAGCATAATACATATGGTATATTGAGATGGGATATTTTGTCTTTTCAAATCTAATTCAATTTATAAAGAATAATTAAAAAGAACAGAAGTAGCAAGTTAGAACATGTACACAGGACTAGGTGCAAACAGTCTCATGCACAAATTAGCTTGACAACATGGGTATGGTTCTGTGGTGCTTTGTCCACAAATCACCAGACTCAAGCTGGCTCAATGTAACCCTCACAGCACTTTGGAAGAGCAACCAAGTGTCTGCCAGCAATTGGCTACGACTCTATATACTGCTGCTTATTATACTTGCTAGAGGGGCTATCCAACTCTCCAGGATTTCCTTAATTTTGAAAACATTTTGAAGAATTAAAGAATAGATTTCAGTCTCTTGATTACAGGCTAGTAAATGACTGTCTAAAGCTGTAAAGAAGGAAGCTTTCTTTGCTTTTCTGTTCATATATGAGGTAAACAGTGACTACAAATTATGACCAAAGGAACTAAGTTTCTTTTGGTGTTATGAAAACGTCAAGGCCAATATTGTTAGCTATTGTTTTGTTGTCAAAAGGGAAATTTATCCTCTGTGTACATATATATGCATACACACACCACAAATGCAGGAGTCAGTGTTAAAATCAATGTTTAGCCATGGCTATGTGTCAGAGATATTTCAACTATACATACTCCAGCAATCATGAAAAATCTACGTACAAATGTAGACAGATGTGTGTATTTTACCTCTGTTCAAAACCTACTGCTTGGTACTATGTTAATATATGTGAGTTTTTCTTTTCAATGCATTCTTTTGCAGTTTACAGGGATGATTGCTGGAATTGAAATAGGAGATGTCAGGCATGCTACAGAATAGGAACTCATTGCAGACCATGGGATCATTCTGACATTTTTCAGGTCTTAACATTTGTCAAAAGCTTTATTGGCATATTCTAAGATTCATGTTCTAGTGTTCTTTTATGAGAAAAAAAAAAAAAAAAGAAAAAGAACAAGATTTCAATGACCTACATGACCTACTTTTTGAAAAGCTGGAAAACAGACACTCAGATCTTGAGTAAACTGATCCAGCTGACCACCTCTATGATTATTGTCCTTCAGTGCTGATAGATAAAGCTCTAGTTCCAGTGGGGAAAGAACTCACTTGAAAACCTAGACATGAGCTTTTAAAATGTCGAAATGTAAATTAAAAAACAAACAAATAAACAACAACAACAACAAAAAAGGGACCTCATGAATGCTATTTTTTTGCTGACAGTTTTAAAGAAGAGTAATACTCCTTTTGACCTTGACAATTATCAATTTCCTATCTGGCTTTTCTTTTTATTGTTTTTCCAGGTTTTACTGTTTCAACACTAAAGAAGAAAAATGACAATGAATGATATCATGTGTGCTTCAGTGTTTTCTGCAATGCCCGGGGGTTCCACTTGCTTTTAGTATACTCAGCACAGAGATGGGCTGTGCTAAGCACTTCATCAAATTTGCAGTCAAGGTGCCAGTGCAATAATCATCTTCTGTGTAATTTGCCTTGGGACAAAATTTTAAGCCAAATATCCTCTCTTCTTCCTTCTGTATCAGTATAGCCAAGCAGCTTTGAATGAAACTGAAAATCTGAGCAAAATTTTTCCTGAATTTCTATTGTCCTTTTTTCAAGCTACAAATACCTTAAAAGAATTTTCACATGGAAGAACCAAAGAGGATCTTTCTTTTCCTATATTCCCGCCTGAGGAAAATATAGAAATATTAACTCTGTAAAAATAATAAAATGAAAAATGTAGCACTTTTGATAACAGATGACTGAAAAGCATACATTGGCCAATAATTCACTCAAGAAGTTTTGCTGTGTCATAAAATATGTAAAGAAGATTGAAAATATAACATATATTTATATATATATTTTTAAAAATATAGCTCTTCTAGTGACTGTCTGAAAATTTTTTAATGTCATGGGCACAGATCAGTCCATCCCGTACACAGCAGAAATCTACTCTTCTGCAGTTATATGCTCTTCCAGGATGGTATTTCTATAGATTCCAGGGCATATATGCTTTATCAGATAATTTCCAGAAGTATTGCAGAAAGCTTTGTCCTTCCATTTAATCTAGAGGTTCTCTTTTGTGTTTCATGGTATACAAATATCACTCTGGGTAGCTGAAGTACAACCTTCAAATTATTTCAACTTTTAGGTATTGAAAAACAAAATAAAAAATGAAAAACACACACAAAAAAATTATGATGTTAATATTATTTGAATGCCACATTTATTCCCCAGAGAA
Organism: Cygnus olor; assembly: GCF_009769625.2. NCBI lineage: Eukaryota > Metazoa > Chordata > Aves > Anseriformes > Anatidae > Cygnus > Cygnus olor. The sequence continues at coordinate 150,281,732 of NC_049169.1, read as the reverse complement.
AAGCTAAGTCGAAGGGCTATATAGTATGGAAATAGCTGATGCTCCCTAAAGGGAGCTTGCCTAGTGGATGGAAACCAGTCTAAATCACTTGTAAGGGTTCATTTCCTCCAAGAGATGAATGTGCAGATGAATGATCCAGTGTGGATGAAAAGGCTTATCCCTTAAAACCTTTCATCTATGAGTATTTAATTTGGTGTTTACATTAATTTAGCTCAGATGAACACCTTAAAATCTTTTCTTTTTTCTTTGTTTCTTTTTTTTTTTTCAGTCAAAAAATGAAATGTACTTATGCTTCATATAAGTTTGTTTTATTGAGAAGTGGAAGATAAGGACTGACTAGTTTCCTGAAACTCTTAGAAATCTCCCACAAAACTGTTTTATCAACCCAAATTTCTGATAAATCTGAAGGTGACTTCCATTCCCTTTATATTGTAGATTAAAAAATGATAGATTGAGCTGGCCAGAAAAACAGTACAAGTTATCTGAAGTAACAGAGAATAGAAAGAAAACTTTTTTCTTGCAGCTGAAGTGCCCATATCTGTAGACAATAATGTATTAGCCTTCTGAGGAGAGACAGAAATGTGATCCTCCCCCTCCACATGCTCTAAAAATATTGGCACCCACAGTTTATGAGATGGCAAACCCCGTCAGTATGTTTCAGACCAGTCTGGGCTTTGCAAGAGAGTTCAGTCTACTGTCTAGTTAGGAAAGAGATAGTCACTGAGTTTCTTAAATGAGGGAAGCTTTTACAGACATGGAAACAGAGGGTAGCTGGGAAATTCTGAAAGTAACATAGAGATGGTAGCTGCAGTTGCAAGGATCTTAGCACAGTATTAGGTTTCACTAAATCTTTTACTGCTTTATGGAATAACATGTGGTTTACATGTCAGTAGGTGGTATATACTTGATTACATGAGGATAAAACGAAAGCCAATCTCAGCGTCCACAATATTAGACTCTAATTTCTTCTTTCACAGAAATGAGGTAGGCTCAATCCTCAGTGAGCTCATGACTATGTGAGCTATGAGTCACATTATGCAGTGAAGCTACTGTTCAAGTCAGTAGGGCTGGGATTCCTCTCACTTATCTTTTGGAATGTGTCTAATCTGACCTCTTTTGGATGCCCACTTTAGGATGAGATGAAGTGGTAAGTGGTGCCTGTTTTTCACCACTAACTGCAAAAGAACTCTAGTTAACTAGCTCAGGTGCATATTTCTACTCCATGGATATCTAAATCTAGGTGAGACAAGTCCCACTTGAATGTTTTTGTTTCTTTATTTCACAGAATCATAGAATCATAGAATATCCTAAGTTATCCTCTTATCAACATTCCCTAAAATGCCTTATTCTTAAGAAAAAGAGAGAGAACTGAAATCATAGTTGATATATTATGTTCAGTTGTTTCATTCTGGACTGTTAGATCAGATAAAAATCATAGTAAATCAATTATGAAGGTTCATTTAACAGTGCTAGAGCTTAGGATAACTATGTGCATTTAGGTAGTAGAATCATAGAATCATAGAATATCCCGAGTTGGAAGGGACCCACAAGGATCATCGAGTACAACTCCTGGCACCATACAGGTCTACCCAAAAATTCAGACCATGTGACTGAGAGCATAGTCTGAATGCTTCTTAAACTCTGACAGGCTTGGTGCTACGACTCCATTCCTGGGGAGCCTATTCCAAGGCACGACCACCCTCTTGGTGAAGAACCTTTTCCTGATATCCAGCCTGAACCTCCCTCGTCGCAGCTTGACTCCATTCCCTCAGGTCCTATCACTGGTCACTAAAGAGAATACATTGGCACCTGCCCCTCCACTCCCCCTCATGAGGAAGCTGTAGACCACAATGAGATCTCCCCTCAGCCTCCTCGTTTCCAGGCTGAACAGACCAAGTGACCTCAGGTGCTCCTCATATGTCTTCCCTTCTAGGCCCTTTACCATCTTTGTAGTTTGTTTTCAGTAAAAGCTAATGTTAAACAAAGTACATGCATCAGAAGCTGCTAAGCCTACACTTTTTTTTTTTTTTTTTTTTTACTCCTTCATCTACAGAAACACTGGCTTCATCATTATATCATCTAGCTAGATTTTTGAAAGAAGTACTAGAAAGTGCTTTTATAGAAAAAAAGAATCTCTCTCTCTATATATAATAACAATAGTATGTGATCTCTTGTGTGCAATAATGGTTTGTTCTCCAGAAAGCTGTCAGCTTTAAGTAATTGTCAGGAAGAAATTACGGTCCCTATAAGAGATCAAAGAGAATTGACATAATGCATAAAACATAGAAGTTTCTAATACATCACAAACATTCAAATTGTGGTGACTACAACACATGCAGTGCCTTACTATAATATGTCATAAACATTAAGTTAGACCATTTGGTTTAGTTTTTGGGGTTTGTTTTAGAACATTCCAATTTAGATATTGCCAAGCTGAACATTGGTTTCTAATCTAACTGAATAGCTTTATTCATCACACTCCAATTCTGTTTGTCCTACTGTATTTTGACCTACACTGAGACATTACTGAAAGAATAACAGTTGAAGGGATTGAAGGATTCTCAATCAGTTGACAGATTGCCATCAACTTCACAGTAATTTTCAATTCTTATGTATGAATCTCATGACAGAGCATAAATATATTTATTACAAAAATGTATTATATATTTATTGATAGTAGAATGCATGCATAACGTTTATAAAATTTGGAAATATATAAAAGTTGTTGCCTAGAAATATATATTTTGTATATAATGCATGTAAATAGTTATGTATACATATGCCTGTGCTTTCACTTACATAAATACAAACATGCATACATACATGTATTTATGGGGCTAAATGATAGAGGAAAAACAAGAGACACTTCTTACAATTTGCAAGTGACAGTTTAAACTTGACAAGGTTTTATTTGTTCAAGAATCAAATCCTTTCTCTGATTCCTCAAAAAGACAATTATCAGAAAGATTCTCTTTCACTCCTGTCATTAACAGATAGACATTGATGACAGTTTAACTTGGTTTCAACATGGCTCTTGGGCCACAGCTGCTTGCCAGGCAATCTAAGTACCACTTGAACGCTCAGTTGCAGATTGACCTTGTGGTAATTGAGGTTATGAAAAGGGTCTTGTTCTCTAAAATCTCAAATGAACACCTCTCCCTCTGGGAGACAGCAGGATATTCAACAATAGCAGCCCTGCTGAATCTGTAAGATTTTCTCTGCCTCTACGGTCTGTGCTGAGGTCAGGATGAGAAACAAATAGCTATGATGGAGTATGAGGAATGTAATAGAGTAGCAATTTAAGATGAAATTATCTAGACTGCAATTATTGTCCTTTAATCATGCCCTATTCTGTCACCCCCCAAAAGACCTGCTAAGTATTTGAAAACACATTTTTAACACTTTTCTTGCTAGTTTCAAAAGAAGTACATTGTGTTCTTATTCTTGACTACATTGTCATTTTGTCTTAAGAAAAGAAAAAAAAAGTGGGGGGATGGGCAGTAATAATAGGTTAAACTCTATTTTCTTTAAAACATAGGACCATCTGCTGAAGTTATCGACGACTTCATCTTGCAGCATGAGCCATCATTTGAACATCTCTGCCCCTGCCAGTAATTAGTATTACAGTCAATGGGAATTAATGTTGAGGCTTTCAGAGGAAATGGGGATAATTAAGCTAATCACAAGAAGTACACAACAATTATCGTTATTATTTTAAATATCGAGTCAATTAGCTGTGCTAGCCACTCTCTTTGGCAAAAGCTCACTGTTTATAGTACCTGAATATAAGATTTAAATTAGAGATAGCAAAAGATATTTTAGCCATTCAAGTTAGGCTAGGGCTTATAGTGTTATTTTGTTTTAAATGCCAAATACAAAATTAAGAGCAGTCTGCCCAGAGGCAGATACCTTTTTTTTTGTTTTCTTTCTTTTTTTTTTTTTTTAATAACCTGATAACCTGTTATATTTATTGGACCTGAATACTTGCAGATACAAAAAGGGGTAAACTCCAGTGAAGCTGAGGGCAGACACTAATGCTCAACAAGAAAATCTGGTCAACCAACACCTTGAATTAAATAGACTGTTTATCTGATTATGCATTAAGCATTCTTAGGTGAAGTCAGTTGCTGTCTTTTATAACCAAGGGTTTATTTTAAGTCATTTTTAAAACAATTGTGTGCCAAAATCTAGTCATTAATGGTTAATTTCATTAATCAGCCTTACCCTCTAGATCACATTTTCAGGCAGTTAGAAGTCATAACATTGAAAAAGACTTCCTTGGATATATGCATTATTTTTCAGTGTAAAGCAAAAGTATTAAGCTATTAAGAAAACAAGAACATAAGGATCAGAGTTGCTGGATATTATGGGGTCTAAGATATAAAGAAAGATGTTGCCTTTATTTACATCCACTGCAGCTGCCTGTCATATAGATTTTTTTTTTTTTTTCCCTAAAAAGATGTCCCAGTAATTCCAAACCTAGATCACAGCAAGAAATGATACCCTGAACTCCTGCAGACCTTGGAGGGTGCAATTTCCATGGCTTTCTGAGCTCAGCAGAAAGTGGATGGATGCCAGAAACACCCTCTTCCCAGCTTCCTCTGTATATCTTCCCTTATGTTTTTTCAGTTAAGATTTCATGAAAGGTTGCTCTAGGCAGTTCTTTTAAAAGAAAAGGATGTTGTGTAGAGCCATGTCTGCATGTCTACATGTGAACTATCACTGAAACATTTTAAGAGAATAACCTTTATTTTTTTATTTTTATTTTTTTCCAGTCTTGAAGGAAAAAAAGAGTTCAAATACTCTTACTCCATATGCAACAATACTGACATTAAAATCTATTCCAAGTCCAGAAAACAGATGTCATTTATTTCACTGGAGGTGGGCTGGGAAAAATGATTTCAATTCTTGACAGTAACAGAAGTTTATGTAGACTAATTGCACCTTAACTAGATAAAACTAATATTGTCCAGAAATACTTTTTTTTTTTTTTTTTTTTTTTTTCTTTCTAAGCAAAAGGGCATATTATCCAAAAGAGATTTTTAAAAGAAAATATGTTTTTGAACTGAAATTTTTCTGGATTCCTTTAGATTTTTTTTTTTTTTTTAACCAAACAGTATTTTTAGAATACATTTTATTATTTTAAACTTCTCTTTAATACTTCTAACACCTCTTTAAAAATTAACATATTGTGAGTTATTTCATATGTTAGCTTTTACTTGCCTTCCCGCACTGCTGCTTCTTTATGTGTTATAGAATTTCTACCATTGCTTTTCTAAGAAATTAAATGCTAAGATAATCTCTATTTTACATAAGACAATGTAGTTAGTTTGTGTGAAATTTCATGTTTTGGCAAAATACAGCAAGCAAAATGTATATTCCAGTTCTGTTCTAAGTTATTGCCAGACAGACATTTTCCTTTTAAGGCAAAAATTACAATTTATTATGCTGATCAGACTGCAGCCTTAATTTCTTACATTTACAGCCCAGCTACGCCCCCCAAAACACAGGTACTATCCCAGTTCACAGTATTACCTTTCAAGATTAGTATTCTCTTGACTCTTTTTGCTTACTTCTACCTTGTTCTACATCATTCTATGAAAGGGTGAGCAACATTTAGTGCTGAAGTGAAGAACTTCAGAAATGATCCTGCTAAGAAAGACACCCTCCTATTGTAAACAGGGAGGATCTTATGGGTGAAGTGGAGAGAGGTGAACACCTTGGCCATAGTGACAATGAAGTAGTCAAGTTTAAAATCTTTGGCGTTACAAGGAAAACTGCCACAAAAACTTCAACCCTGGACTTGGGGAGAGAAGACTTCAGACTGCTCAGGGAATGAGTTAGTGAGGTCCCCTGGGAAACTGCTTTTAAAGACATTGAGATCCAACAGTGCAGGTCAGTTTTTAAGCACCACATCCTAAGAGCACAAAACAGGAAATTCCAAAATGTCAGAAGTCAATCAGGAGGAGCAGAAGGCCAGCCTGGCTGAGCAGAGATCTTCCCCAAGAGCTTACATGGAAAAAGAAAGTTTATGGTCGCTGGAAGCAAGGTCGTATGACATGGGAGGACCACAGGGATGCCGCTCGCCTTTGTAGGGAGAGAATTTGTGAAGCTAAAGATCAATAACATTTGAAGCTGTCCAGAAATGTGGGGGAAAATAAAAAAAAGGCTTTTTTAAAGTATGTTAATAGGAAAAGGAGGACCAGAACAAACATTGGTTTGATACTTGATGAGGATGGTTACCTCACAAACAAGGACAAAGGCAAAGCAAAGATGTTTACTGCATTATTTTGTCACTGTCTTCAACACCAGTGATGGGATCTGGGACCCCAGCTGCCCTGAGTTGGAGGACCATGACTGTGGGAACAGTAAACTCCCAGTCAACCCAAACTTGTTCGGGATTTGCTGCTCCACCTGAATGCATATGAGTCCATGGGATCTGATGGGATTCATACCAGAGTACTCAGAGAGCTGGCTGATGTTATTGTGGGACCTCTCTCAGTTATTTTTCAATGGTCTTAGGAATTTGGAGAGGTCCCAGTTGACTGAAAGTTGGTAAACGTGGTCCCAATTAAAAAAAAAAAAAAAAAAAATCAAGAAAGAAGATCCTGGCAATTATCGGCCTCAGTCTCTGATTTCATTTTATGACAAGATCACCATCTAGTTGAACAAAGGAAGCCAGTTGATGTAATCTTTCTGGATTTCAGTAAAGTTTTTGATACTGTCTCTCACAGTATCCTTCTAGACAAAATGACCAGAATGCAGTTAGATAAAAGCATAATAACATTGGTGAAAAATTAGCTGACGGGTCGGGCTCAAAAGTTTCTTGTAAATGGGGTTACTTTGGGATGATGACCTCTCACTTGTGGGATTTCCCAGGGTTCCATGTTAGGACCAGTCCTCTTCAATGTTTTCATAAATGATTTGAATGTAGGTCTTGAAGTTTTTTTGAGCAAGTTCACAGAAGATACCAAATTTGGTGGAGCTGTTGACTCCATTGAAGGAGATGAGGCCTTGCAGAGAGATCTAGACAAATTAGAGTGCTAGACAATCACCAACAACATGAAGTTTAACAAGAGCAAGTGTCAGACTCTGCACCTGGGAAGAGGCAACCCTGGTTATACATACAGACTGGTGGGCAAGATGCTGGAGATCAACCCTGCCAAAGGGATCTGGGGATTTTGCTCAACAGCAAGCTGAACATGAGCCAGCAGTGAGCTTTGGCAGCCAGGAGGACCAACCGTGGGTTGCATTAACCACGACATTGCTAGATAGTCGAGGGAAGCGATTATCCCACTCTACTCTGTACTGGTGTGTCCTCACCTTGAGTGCTGTGTGCAGTTTTGGGCACCACAGTAGAAGAAAGGTGTAAATCTGTTCCAGAGTGTCCAAAGGAGGGCTACAAAGATGGTGAAGGGTCTGGAGGGGAAGATGTATGAAGCGCAGATGAAGTCATTTGGTTAGTTCAGCCTGGAGAAGACTGAATGTAGACCTCATCATGGTCTATAGCTTCCTCTTGAGGGGGAGCAGAGGAGCAGATATTGATCTCTTCTCTTTGGTGACCACTGATAGGACACGAAGTGAAAGGACTGAAACTGTGACAGGGATGGTTCAAGTTGGACATCAGGAAACATTTCTTCACCAAGAGGGTGGTTGGGCACTGGAACAGGCTCCCCAGGGAAGTGGTCACTACACTGAGCCTGCCAGAGTTCAACAATCTTTTGGACAATGCTCTCAGACACATGGTTTGATTTTTGGGTGGTCCACTGGGGACCCAGGAATTGTACTTGATAATCCTTGTGGGTGCCTTCCAACTTGGGGTATTTTATGGTTCTATGATTCTATGATTTTATGAAGTAAGATAGTCTTGTTCTTTTTTATAAATAATAGCAAAAGGTTTCCCTACCACATGGTCTTGTTATCAGTTTGTACTTTGAAGCATGTTGCAGGAAATTATGAATGAAAAGATAAAATGTCTTTCAGCTGCCACTGTAAAACATACATGCTGCCAACATTTTTGTCATCAATAATTGTCTCATAAACATGGGTCTCTTTTTTCATTATGCAGGCTGTCATGCTTTATTGAACCACATAATTTCACCTAATTAAAATAAACAGTGTGTAGTTTCCTCCCCCTTCTGTTTTGTTAGCAGGACAAGTTCCAATAAGTGCCAAGTTTATAGTATCCTAAGTGGACAATTTGTTAAATATTCATTCTTTGCTCATCTTTGCAGTCAAAAGTACAGTAACTCCTGCTGATTTCCTTTCTGAGTACCAGGATTTACTCTATTTATCTGAAGATTTAGTACATAGTGAGTAGACTAGCACTTGCAGCTACGGAGGCTGGAAAAAGTTTATGCTTTTTAAAACAGGCAAAAGATAGGGGACTATGTAAAACTGTTGACTGATATCAAGACAGAAAAATAAACCGTTAAGTCTCTCATAAGTAATTATGCTACAAATCACTACATAATCTCTCATCTGCTCGTGTGGCAGGTTTTTTTTGGCCCACTTGTCTCAGACAAAAAAAAAATGTTTTTCTCCTTGGAAAACAAGATGGCTCCTTAACTTCACACACAGAAAAAAATCTAAACTAGAATCCTATTCTAGTTGCCATGTACCACTTGGAGCAGAAGTAAATCTGATTCAACAATGGTTGCAGTCACTAGATTTTGGCAATGTAAAAATCAGTGACTGTGACAGGATATGCTTTTTTGTTTTATGGGGCGACATTTTTACTTCATTTTATTGAATTAATATGTGTAGGTGTAAATATAGGATAAAGGTGGTTTCATGAAAAAAAAAGTCAAGATTGAAGAAATGATTAATGAAAAGTTTGTTCAGTGAGTGAACAAAAGGAAAGAGAAGTGTAGTGTACATTTCCAGAAAGGCTTACTGTCATGACTAACATTTTCAGTAAAAAATTCTGCTTTGTTTTACACACACACAGATGAAAAAAAATGGCAATAATGTATGCTAATACTTTATCAGATCGTGGTATGAGTCACCTTTGTGAAGTTGCCTTTATAAGTAATGCCAAAAATGTCCCACATGACACTCATCAAAGTTACAAGTTTTCTTCATGCTTAAGGAATGAAAGGGAGCTCAGATTTACCATATTCCTCCCCCGCAACCCCTCTCCCCACCCTCCATTTCTTCACATCCATTAACAGCTTTTAACTTGTAACTGAATTTCATTTTCAGAAAGATTAAAACACAGATGGATAATAGGAAAGAGAAAGCTCAAGAATACCAGAAGAATCACTCTTTAGAATGTCAACTATGACATGACTGTCTTGAGTCTCAAAATATATGAATTCAGAGTGATTCTGGATCCAAAAGAGTGTATAGCTCTCATTCAGGTTGGTAATAGCTTTATCTGTTTAACATTTTCTGTTTATGCCAGGAATTTCTGCTAGGTTTGGTTGTGTAGGAAGTAAATTCAGGGAATCATTCACTTGGCTTATTCAGCAGTGATGGAATTGAATACCTGTATTTGAAATGAGATAGTAATACTTCCTTTTCATGGTCCCTATTATCATACTGAATACTTTACAACAATTAAAGCTTTTATCCTCACCAAAACTCTATGCCAGAAGCCAGAGATTTTACTGCCATTTTACTGCAAGGATGCAAGGCAAAAGTAAATTATTCCAAGTGACACAAGTCAGTCTACCATAGTCTAAGTTACAGTCTTACAAGAGATTTTTGATGCATTTTGTATGACTTTAGCTACCTAAGTTATGTGAAGTAGAAAATGTTATTTATGATGTGTATTGGTAGAAATTATAAACCCTCTTCATATATGTAAGTAATAATAGCAAAAATAATTTTGATACATTTTTGTGACTGGTTGAACACATATTTGAGTTTTTTCTCTTCCTACACTTAAAAAAAAATCACAGTAAAAAATCAGAATAATTTGAAAGTAAGTAAAACTATGTGGAAACTAATGGCTGCCTACTGAAACTTAGATGCCATTTCTGATACCTGAAAATGGTCTTTCATTGTGTAATATACCACATTATTTTTTTTTCAATTCTAAAGAAGGAATGAAGTATAGAATAAACATGAATCATCCTCCACTATTAATTATTGATGGATTTTTGCTGTTTCTGATAGATCTCCCACTAGTTGATGGTGATACAATGAATACATAATCATTATACAATTAAATAGTGTATTATATAATTATAGTTTCATTAATGAATCCATCCATGTTTTCATAACACAACAAATTATACAACTGATACATTATTTTTCGAAGTTGATAAGTTCACAATTGATAAATTACATATATTTTGTACACTTAGATATGATATGTAGCAGAAAATAGACTGTGCACAGATGTATTTCAAACACTGTAAGTTATGGTATCCTTTTCAGGCAGTATCAATTTTATTTAGCAAATAACAAATCTAAATTTCAGGTCTCCATAGTAAAATGCCAAGGGAATCATTTTAATGTTGAATCAATTTAGACAATCCATATAGGCTCGGAAGCATAATAAAGGTATCACTAAGAATATGAACCAAAGCCCATTAATGAATATAACCTTTTGATCATGCCTTATATAAAGTTCCTTTATCAGATCTTGAAGACTGAGGTCTTGTTTTTGTTTTATTTCTCTGTTGTTTTATTTTGTTTATTGGTCTGATTTTTCTTTTGATTGCTTTCAAGTTACTATTGTTTTGTTCTGTTTTATTTTGTTTCGTTTTTAAAGGATTGCAGGGAACTCATTTAAATCACAAAATCGGGAAATAAAACAAACATGTCTATTTGTGTTTGTACACATAATTTTCGTTACCCCTTGTACGAGCTATCTAGTTAACTGTGTACGTTTAACAAGCTAAATTATAAGACTCTAGAAAAAGCAGCATAAAACTCAGTAGGTCTTGCTATAATAAAAATATAAAAATATTAAAAATATTAATTAATATAAAATCAATAATGGCAGTAATATTAGTAAAAATTAAATATTAGTCTTACTTTTGACTGAGAATGATAACACCTCAAAGTCTGTGAGAGAAAATGGACAGAGAAAAATTGAGTACTTAACAAACTTCTCTCTGCTTTTGAACTCAACAAACTAATCTTGGTCAGGCAATACCCATGATTCAATTACTATTTCAATTACTATTTCCTTGATCCTCTGCAAACTACTGGAAGGTTTTTTTATTTTTTTATTTTTATTTTTTTGTGTGTGTCATTCAGCTCTCTTAAGCCTCCTCCACTTTCCATCAGCACTTGATTTAACAATCATTCTTCAACAGCTTTTACACAAAGCCCACTCTAGGGGTTTTAACCTTGCCACTCAGGTGAAACGTTGGAATAAGTGTAATGATGTCCTATTAAAGTTATTCCTAATAAGAACAGCTCATACCTGCCCTGTGGTGCCCCTTTAGAAACACAATGCTAATGTAAGAATGATATTCCAATTGTGTGCTGCTAACTGCAGTGTTCTGAGGTAGTCTCTTGTTCATTTTCCTTCTTATAAAGTGTTCACTTTTCTTTATACTGTTCTTTTCATTCTTCTTAATCAATATTTGCTTCTCTGTTTCTATTCCTTCAGGGAAAAGGACAAAAATGACTCAGATGTTGTCACAGATGCAAAATAAAAATGGCAGTACGTTGTACAACATTTTGGAATATAAAGGGTAGCATCAAATGTAGTAAGAAATTATTTTCCAATGATTGTGTTGGTCACATTGTTTGTTTACCTGCATTATTTCCTCAAAATGTACTGAATGTAATCTTTAATTATCCAAAACATTTTTAAAAGAGCAAAATAATGCATTTGAGCCCAACTTTTTATTTATTTATTTATTTATTATTTTTTAATGTGCATAAACAATTTTTCCATAGTTATAAGTAAAAGATTTTTTGATAAAATTATCTAACATACATGTGAGCATGCATACATGAAAGGCGGCTAGCTTATTCCTAAGATAGCTATTTGTCAAAAGAGAGGCTGCAAGAATATGTAAAGCTCCAAAGTACGTTAGCAATGGTCAGAATTTTCTTTCTGTATTAAAGTATTTGTGTTGTGATTACACTAAACTTCTATTTTACACTAAAATAGAAGCAAGATGAAAACTTCACAGTATCACTGAAGCTGGACAGGACCTCTGGAGTGCATCTAGTTCAGCCTCCCTGCTCACTGTATTTGGCTTTTAATACCTCCAAGACAGACACTCCACAGCCTCTCTTGGAAATCTGTTCCAACATTTGACCTCTCTCAGAGGAAAAAGTTTTTCTTAGTTTTGATCAGAATTTCCAGCATCTCAGTTTGTACCCATTACCTCTTGTGCTGTCACCCCACCAAGAAAAGTCTGACTCCATCCTCTTTGCTTCCCTATTAGGTATTATTTAGCTTCATTAGGTATATACATGTGGATAAGATCCCCCCAAAGCCTTCTCCTCTACAGGGTGAGAAGCCCCAGCTCTTAGCCTCTCCTCATATAGGAAATACTCCAGTCGCTTCATCATTTTCACAGCCTTGCTCTGGACTTGCTCCACTGTTTCCATGTCTCTCTTGTACTGTGGAGCCTAGAACTGCACCCAGCCCTCTATACGTCTCATTCATGCTAAGAGTGAAGGCATCGCCTCCCTCAACCTGCTGACTCTATTCTCGCTAGTGAAATCCAGGAAGTTGTTGGCCTTCTTTACTGTTGGTAGTATATGTTTAAGTTTGTGCCCACCAGTACAGCCAGAGCCTCTTATGCAAATCTGCTTTCCAGCAGGTTCACCTACAGACTATACTGATACATAGATTTGTTCCTCTCCAGGTTCCTAGAGTTTGCAATTGCCCTTGCTGAACTTCATTAGCTTCCTCTCAGCCCAGTTCTTCAGCCTACCAAATTTTCTCTAGATGGAAGCGTGACTTCCTGGAATATCAGACACTCATCCCAGTTTTGTACCATCTAAAGATGCACTTTGCCCCATCATCCAGGTCATTGATGAAGATGTTAAACAGGACTGGAGCTAGTATCAACATCTAGGGTATATTAGTGATGTCTAGGCTCCACCTGGCCGTACTGGTCTTTCCTTTCCTTTCCTTTCCTTTTCCTTTCCTTTCCTTTCCTTTCCTTTCCTTTCCTTTCCTTTCCTTTCCTTTCCTTTCCTTTCCTTTCCTTGCCTTGCCTTGCCTTGCCTTGCCTTGCCTTGCCTTGCCTTGCCTTGCCTTGCCTTCCCTTGCCTTGCCTTGCCTTGCATTGCCTTGCCTTGCCTTGCCTTTCCCTGCCTTTTCTCGCCTTGCCTTTTCTCGCCTTGCCTTTTCTTGCCTTGCCTTGCCTTGCCTTGCCTTTTCTTGCCTTGCCTTGCCTTGCCTTGCCTTGCCTTGCCTTCCCTTCCCTTCCCTTACATTCCCTTCCCTTCCACTCCCTTCCACTCCCTTCCACTCCCTTCTGTCCTGGTTTCAGCTAGGACAGAGTTAATTTTCCTCCTAGTAGCTGGCAGGGTGCTATGTTTTGGATTAGGATGAGAAGAGCGCTGATAACATGCTGATGTTTTAATTGTTGTAGAGCAGTGCTTACACCAAGCCAAGGACTTTTCAGCTTCTCGCTCTGTCCTGCTAGCGAGCAGGCTAGGGATGTAGCAGGAGCTGGGAGGGGACAGAGCCAGGACAGCTGACCCAAACTGGCCAAAGGGATATTCCATACCATCTGACGTCATGCTGAACAATATATAGGGGTGGCTAGCCGGGGGGGGGGGGGGGGGGGCGGCTGCTCGGAGATAGGCTGGGCATCGGTCAACGGGTGGTGAGCAATTGCATTGTGCATCACTTGTTTCGTACACATTATTATTAGTAATACTATTATTATTATTATTATTATTATTATTATTATTATTATTATTATTATTATTATTATTATTATTTTCCTGTCTTAATAAACCGTCTTTATCTCAACTCACAGGCTTCACTTTCCTGTTTCTCTCCCCCATCCCAGAGAGGGAGGGGGGAGGGTGAGCGAACAGCTGTGTGGTGTTTAGCTGCCAGCCGGGCTAAACCACAACACCTTCCCTTCCACTCCCTTCCCTTCCACTCCCTTCCCTTCCACTCCCTTCCACTCCCTTCCCTTCCACTCCCTTCCCCTCCCTTCCCTTCCACTCCCTTCCCTTCCACTCCCTTCCACTCTCTTCCCTTCCACTCCCTTCCATTCCCTTCCAGTCCCCTCCACTCTCCTCCACTCCCCTCCACTCCCCTCCACTGCCCTCCACCCCGTTTTCCCCTCCACCCCCATTTTCTCCTCCCCTCCCCTCCCCTCCCCTCCCCTCCCCCCCTCCCTCTCCTCCCCTCCCCTCCCCCTCCCCTCCCCTCCCCCTCCCCTCCCCTCTTGCATATGGGGCACAAATCTTGGTGGATTTCTATCAGTATTTTAGTTCAGATCATGGGTGAGCTTTTGAAGAGACTCTCCTATTTGTCCTAACACAGTATTTATTTGCACTGAAAAGTGGTTTTGGTGAATATGAACTTTATTCTTTTTGGATGAAACCAAATGTAAAGTATCTATTCTAGGCATATACCCAAGAAATAACGGCTACTAGAAGGTGATCAATCTATGGACTTAGAGAAAAAACATTCTGAAGTTACCCCTGCTCCCAAAATGCAGATAGCATGAACATTGCAGCCTCAGCAAATACTTTGCTTTATGACTCTGCTCTTACTGAGCTGTAGAACTTGTGCATGTAGGTTTCTTCAAATGGGTCTTGTAAAGAACTAGACTTTCATGCAATTGTTTGGAAATGTGACATCATTGGCAAACATTTTCACTATTGAACAGTATATATAAATAATCAATTTCCTTTATCAATTTTAGAAGCTATTAGTTCAACATATTCTTGACATTAGTATTGCTGGTGAATGAACAAACAATAAATAATTTCAAAGATAATTAACTGAACTATGGAAAGGGAATACATGTTGAATGCATGCTTTATGTCACCAATTTTAATTAGGTGGTAGACGTAATCTTTCTGTATTCTAGTAAGGCTTTTGATATTATCTCTTATGGCATTATTCTGGACAAATTGACATTATTCTGGATAATTCTGTTGACACTCTGGAGGAACAAGAGGAATCTAGATAGATTGGAGCACTGGGCAATCAACAACTGTGTAAAGTTCAGGAACTTTACAGGAACTTTACAAAGGGAAACTTTACAGGAACTTTACAAAGGGAAATGCTAGGTGCTGCACCTGGGATGGAGTAATGTTGGACACAGGTACAGACTGGAAGATGAGTGGATAGAGAAGAAAAGGATCTGGTGGTGCTGGTCAACAGTTGTGCTCAGCAATAAAAGCAGAGTTAAAGAAGGAAGAAGGAGGGGATGTTCAAAGTGATGACATATGTCTTCCCAAGAAACCACCATACGTGATGAGCCCTGCTTTCCTGGAAGTGGCTGAATGTCTGCCTGCCAATGGGAATTAGTGAATTAGTTCATTGTTTTGATTTGATTGTGTGCACAGCTTTTGTTTTACCTAGTAAGCTGCGTGTATCTCAGTCCATGAGTTCTCACAATTTTACCTTTCTGATTTTCTCTCTCATCCCACCTGGGGAGATATTCTGCTCCTGGGGACCTAGCAGCAGTATGGTAGGTACTTAGCTGCCTGCTGGGGCTAAGTCACAACACTTTTATGATCAAATACCTCAATGTAAAGGCACTTTACACTTCCTTGTTATCAAGCCAAAAGAAAACAAGGTGTTGGCTAAACCATGAAAAGTTTGTCAGCTGTAGAAAATTAACATGTATTGTATTGTATTGTATCGTATTGTATCGTATTGTATTATTTTATTTTATTTTATTTTATTTTATTTATTTTATTTTATTTATTTTATTTATTTTATTTTATTTTATTATTATTTTATTTTATTTTATTATTTTATTTTTTATTATTTTTTATTTTATTTTTTGGTGTGTGTGTGTGTATGTATAGAACAATTTTTTTCTCAGAAGAAACTACATTATTTTGTTGGAGCTATAAGATTTGTCAAAAGATGTTTTTAATGAAAAACACATGCAAAAATATGAAATAAGTTTCAGAGAATGATCTTTGCTTCTATGAATATTATGTTACAGAGAAAATCTGCAGGCTGGTTAATAGCAAGTACAATACCTCTTATGGCTGTAGGAGCTGGTCCAGTGTAGTAAGTGAAGTTCTGATCCAGAAGAGTGTGTGAAAGTCTGGAACACAACTGAGGTAGACTTTGGTAAACAAAACAAAACAAAATATAGAGACAGGGTGAATTATTCAGTTTATGCAGCTTATCTGCACACAACAAAGTGGTCTAAAATTGTGTCTATATGTAGAATTTTTCCTCTTCATCTGGGATTTATCTGTTTAACTTCCGCTGACATCCTTTAGGATATGAAACTAAAACCAATTGGCATGGGAATATTCTCATGTCCTGAGACTATATTTGACCAGTTCTGAGGGATATCATCAGTACTGAGCATTTGAAAAATGATAATGTAAAAGATAAATAGAAAGATACCATCATCCAGATCTGGATATGCTAATCTCCCTAGTGTGAGGAAAATTCAAGACTCCCTTTTCAATATCTTAGAACAAGGACACCAATTAACAGATTACTGTTTAGCTAGTACTTAACATAGATATGAAAAATGTCTATTCACTTTCTGAAAAAAAAAAAAAAAAAAAAAAAAAAAAAAAAACATTATTTCTGATGTGTTACTATGCAGAATTAAAATCTTGCACACACACAGGAGGAGTAAGCAGGTGGTGAGCATTATATTTCAAAGTTATTAGGACTCTCATCTGGAGGAAACCAAGTTCCCGCTTCCACATTACTTCTTTCTCAATGTTTAATTCCATCACTGCTCAGTAGAACACTACAAATGCAGATTTAATTACTAAAATGGTATTTGAAATCTACTAGATATTTTACTGAACCTTAATTTAAAGCCGAATTTTGTTGTACATCAATATCAAGCTTCAGAAAAGAAGGGAGAGCAGTGAGTTTACACGTTTAAGGTAAGGTTTTCCTGATGATCTGAAACTACTGTACTTCCTTAAGAAAGAAAGAACATCATGCTTCACTTGAAAAGTTGTTGCACATCACTGAAAGTTATGGTCCTATGGTCCATAGGATTATATTTTTTCTTCAACATGTTCCAGTTTGTGTAGGTAGTATTGCCAGACATCCTGTGTACCATGAGATATCACATACTTAATGTTTAAAATCTCAGCCCCATTTGATAAAATAGATGAGCATATTTTTCATTCATTGTAACTGGCAGCACTTTTAAATGTTCACAGTCTTGGAATGTCAAAACATGGTCGTTCTGCACAGACCAGTAAATCATGTCAACAAAACATCTCCTATAGTGAAGGCTGCAGATTATCTACCAAGTCTTTGACTTGTACTGAGAAAATCTGATACATCTGAGTTACAGTCATTTATCTGTCCTAGACTGTCCTGAATGTCAATATTTAAACTGATGGGTTAGAAATCACAAAAGTCCCTGGGAAAGGTCATGCAGGAATTAAGGCTTCCTCCCCCAAAAACTTGGCAGGATGGCTGGCCCAACTGAAGAGCATGTATACCAATGTAGGCAGTTGAGGCAACAAACAGGAGGAGCTGGAAACCATTCTGCAACAGGAAAGCTATGACATAGCTTAGTTGTTGTCACCAAAACATGGTGGGATGGCTCGCATGACTAGAGCACTTAAATGGATGGCTACAGACTCTTCAGAAGGGATAGGTGAGGAAGGAGAGGCCAGGGGTAACCGTGTTTGTTAGGGAGTGTTTGGATTCTCTTGAAATTAGCGATGATAACAACAAGGTTGAGTGTTTATGGGTAAGAATCAGGGACGAAGACCCATGAGGCAAATGTCCTGGTGGGCATCTGTTGTAGATTGCCTAACCAGGCCAGAGAGATGGATGAAATATTCTACAAACAGCTGGGAGAATTCTTGTAATCACTAGCCCTTTCATTTATATATATATATATAAATACATAAACAAGAAAAGGCGGGCAAAGGATAATCTCCATCCTCTATTGGATGTGGAGGGAAACATCATGGCAAGAGACAACGAAAAGGCTGAGGAACTTAATGTCTTCTTTGTCTCAGATTTTAGCAGCAAGACTAGTTTTCCTCTGGGTACTCAGCCCCCTGAGCTGGTAGATAGGGACAGAGAGCAGAATGAAGCCCTCATAATCCAGAAGGAAATGGTTAGTGACCTGCTAATCAATTTAGATGTACGCAAGTCTATTGGGCAAGATGGGATCTACCCAAGGGTATTGAGGGAGCTGGCAGAAGTGCTTGCCAAGCCACTTTCCATCATTTATCAACAGTCCTGGCTATCAGGGAAGGTCCTGGTTGACTGGTGGCTAGCAAAAGTTACATCCATATACAAGATGGGCTGAAAGGAGGATCCGGGAAACTACAGGCCTGTCAGTCTGACCTCAGTGCCAGGAAAGCTCATGGAGCAGATTATCTTGAGTGCCATCATGCAGCACTTAGAAGACAATCAGGTGATCAGGCCCAGTCAGCATGCATTTATCAGGGGCAGGTTCTGCTTGATGAACCTGATCTCCTTCTGTGACAAGGTGATGTGCTCAGTGGATGAGGAAAAGGCTGTGGACGTGTTCTATCTAGACTTTGGTACTGCTTTTGACATTGTTTCCCACAGCATTCTCCTGGAGAAGCTGGTTGACAGAGCATGGACAGGTGTACGCCTTGTTGGATTAAAAACTGGCTGTGTGGCCGGGTGCAAATTGTTGTAGTGAATGGAGTAAATCCAGTTGGAGGCTGATCTCTAGTGGTGTCCCCCAGAGCTCAGTACTGGGGCCAATTCCCTTCAATATCATTAACAATGACCTGGATGAGGGAATCGAGTGCACCCTCAGTAAGTTTGCAGACGACACCAAGTTAGGTGTGAGTGTTGATCTGCTCAAGGGTAGGGGGTCTCTGCAGAGGGATCTGGATAGGCTGAGGCCGATGTATGAAGTTCAACGAGGCTAAGAGCTGGGCCCTGCACTTGGGGCACAACAACCCCATGTAACACTACAGGCTGGGGGGAAGGGACTGGAAAGCTGCCCAGCAGAAAAAGAGACCTGGAGGTATTGTTGATGGGCAGCTGAATATGAGCCAGCAGTGTGCTCAGGTGGCCAGGAAGGCCAAGAGCATCCTGGCTTGTATCAGAAATAGTGTGGCCAGCAGGATTAGAGAAGTGATTGCCCCCTTGTACTCATATCTGGTGAGGCCATACCTCAAATACGGTGTTCAGTTTTGTGGCCCTCTCTACAAGAAGAAAATCAATGTGCTGGAGCATGTCCAAAGAAAGGCGATGAATCTGGTGAAGAGTCTGGAGAACAAGTCTTATGAGAGGCAGCTGAGGGAGCTGGGGTTGTTTAGCTTGGAGAAAAGAAGGCTCAGGGGAGACCTTATTGTACTTTATAATTACTTTAAAGGAGGTTGTAGTGAGGTGGGGATCTCGATCTTCTCCCAAGCACCAAGTGATAAGACAAAGGGAAATGGCCTCAAGTTTTACCAGGGGAGGTTTAGGTTGGATATTGGGAGAAATTTCTTTACTGAAAGGGTTGTGAATTATTGGAATGGATAACCCAGGGAAGTGGTTGTCACCATCCCTGGAGATCATCAAGAAATGTATAGATTCAGAACTTAACGGCATGGTTTAGTAGTGGACCTGTCAGTACTAGGTTAAAAGTTGGACTAGACAATCTTTGAGTTTTTTTTTCCAACCTGAATGATTTTATGATTCTAAAACTTTTAGTCATAACAAATGTAGGGTAGAGAGTTGCATCCAACATTTAAGATACTTTTTTTTTTTTTTTTTCCCAAGTGAAAGATGACAGGCTGATGGAGGAGTATATTGAATCTTGTTCTTTAATTTTTCTGCAAAAACTCTTTACACAATATTAGAGGAAAAAGTAAGTGGTGTGATATTTTTCCTCCAGTAGCTGCTGAGAAAGCCTTTTAAAGGGATATTCTGAATACCAAGTAAGGAAAATTCTTTCTTATACTCTGTAATTACTGCCTGGGATTTGCAAAGGAACAGAATCGGTTTCCTGTATAACTCTGTGGTGAACACCTTGTTAATCATTAAGAAACTATTCAGGTATTTTGGCTCATGTATACATTCCATTTGAAACAATGATCTAACCATCTCCAAGCTTCACTTAAGGAATCCAGACACCTAAAGGAGCTTTAGATTCCATTAAAAAAAATGTTCAGATTCCACTAGATGACTGTTAGGCTATTAAAATATATATTTTATATTACATGACTTCTTGGAGCTGAATCCTTTAAATTCTAGTGAAATTAAAATTGGTATGTTGTAGGGGATTTAAGTGGCAAGGTTTTGGTAGTGGGGTGGCCATAAGGGTAGCTTCTGTGAGAAGAATCCAGAAGCTGCCCCATGTTAGATAAGGGCCCAGAGCCGAGCCAATAAGTGATGTTTTTTTCCTTTTGGGAGCATATTCAAGAAATGGAAAAACAAACAAGCAAACAAACAAACAAACAAAAAACTGTTTGGGAACAGCAGCTGGGAGAGAAGGAGGGCCTGTGGTGAGGACCCATGGTGAAGCAGGCTGTCCCCCTGCAGCCCATGGTGTACCACGGTGGAGCAGGGTTCCACACTGCAGCCCATGGAGGAGACCACAGTGGAACAGGTGGACATGCAGTAAAGGAGGTTGTGGCCTCTGGAGGACTGCTGCTGGAGGAGGCCCCAAGCCGGAGTTGCGGCCTGTGGAGAGGAGCCCAGGCAGGAGCAGGGGATCTAGGGGGAGCTGCTGCCTGTGGGGGACCCACATTGGAGCAGTTTGCTCCTGAGGGATGGACCCCGTGGCACGGCCCCATATCTGCAGCAGTTCTTGAAGAGCTGCTGCCTGTGGGAAGCCTACATAGAATGAGTTCAGGAAGGACGGCATCCCGTGGGAGGGACCCCACTTTGGAGCAGGGGAAGAGACTGACTCAGAAGGAGACGAAGTGTGGTAAACTGACTATAACCCCCATTCCCTCGTTCCCCTGTGCCACTCAGGGGGAAGAGGTGGAAGAGGGCAGATGGAAGGAAGGCGTTTTTGGTTTCTTTCCTTTGTTTCTCACTTCTCTAGCTTGTTAGCAATAGGCAATAAATCTTACTATCTCCCTACTCTGAGTCAATTTTGCCAGTCACGATAATTGCTGAGCGATCTCCCTATCCTTATCTCAACCCTTGAGCCCTTTGTATCATATTTTCTCCCCCCTTCCCCTTTGAGGAGGGAGAGTGAGAGAGCGGCTGTGGTGGAATTCGGCTGCCCACCCGAGTAATGCCACCATGTGTCTATAATATCGAGCATATTTTTCTGAAGACACAATCAATGACATTTGTTTATTGGCCTTATAATACTGATTCTTTTTTTATTTTTTTTTTTTTTTTTTTTTTTTTTTTTTTCTAGGGTTTAACAAATTAAAGGGGAACTTCTCTAGCTGACAAAAATATTAACTCCCTTGAGAAATTCCACTTCAAAATTTCATTTCAAGGCTTAAAGACCAAATCACAGGTTCTATGTTTATTTTTGTGCCAAATACCCTCTTATAGTATTGTGGATGGGTTTTTGTTGTTGTTGTTTTGTTGTTGTTGTTGTTTGTTTGTTTGCTTGTTTTTCTCCCGGAAGTCCATCAGTAGCTTCAGAAAAAGAGAATTATGTGAATAGAATGAAAAACTTTGGTCCTTCCTGAACAAAGACTTTAAAGTTCCAGGGGCCTCATGTTTCCAATCTGCTAATGCTCCCTTCATGATTTTTTTCACGCTTCAAGGACTTTTCAGCTTCTCATGCTGCCCTGCCAGTGAGGAGACTGGAGGTGCATTAGAAGCTGAGAGGGGGCAGAACCGGGACAGCTGACCCAAGCTGACCAAAGGGATATTCCATGCCATGTGGTGTCATGCTGAACAATAAAAGTGGGGGGAGATGGCCAGGAGGACAGGGCTGCTGCTGCTGCTGGGCATTGGTCAGCAGGTTGTGAGAAATTGCATTGTACATCACTTGCTTTGGATATTCTTTTATAAATATTATTATCATTATTCCTTCCCTTTGTGTTCTATTAAACTGTCTTTACCCATGAGTTTTACATTTTATTCTGATTCTTTCCCTTATCCCACTGTGGGGGAGTGAGAAAACAGCTATGGGGTGCTTAGCTGCTTGCTGGGTTAAAACACACCAGTCCTTTTTGGTGCCCAGCATAGGGCATGAAGGGTTGAGATAATGACAGACCTGACCATAGTGTGCTAAAACAAATTTATTATAAACATTATACTAGTTTAGTAGTTCCTGGTCACAGTGGACTTTTTTTTTTTATTATTTTTCTGTCAGATTTGTTGTGCTTGTTCTCAGATCTGTGTCATATAAGGCCTTACTTACTGTCTATGCTCTGTTTTGTGTTACTGGTCATCTCTGGGAGCTGGTTTAAGGTTATGTTGTGGTTTAGCCCGGCTGGCAGCCAAACACCACACAGCCGTTCGCTCACCCTCCCCCCTCCCTCTCTGGGATGGGGGAGAGAAACGGGAAAGTGAAGTCTGTGAGTTGAGATAAAGACAGTTTATTAAGACAGGGAAAAGAATAACAACAATAATAGTAATAATAATAGTATTAATAGTAATAATGTGTACGAAATAAGTGATGCACAATGCAATTGCTCACCACCCGTTGACCGATGCCCAGCCTATCCCCGAGCAGCCGGCTCCCCCATGCTGGCTAGCCACCCCTATATATTGTTTACCATGACGTCAGATGGTATGGAATACCCCTTTGGCCAGTTTGGGTCAGCTGTCCTGGCTCTGTCCCCTCCCAGCTCCTGCTGCACCCCCAGCCTGCTTGCTGGCAGGACAGAGCGAGAAGCTGAAAAGTCCTTGGCTTGGTGTAAGCACTGCTCTGCAACAATTAAAACATCAGCATGTTATCAGCGCTCTTCTCATCCTAATCCAAAACATAGCACCCTGCCAGCTACTAGGAGGAAAATTAACTCTGTCCTAACTGAAACCAGGACAGATATCCACCCCTTATTCCATACCATTTATGTCATGCTCAGGTTACACTCTTTCCAATACCTTCTAATTAATCACCATTTTCATCTATGATATATAGCAATCATGGTAGTGATGACATACAGTATTATATGATAATTAACATACTATAATTCAACTCATGAGCTATTCTCACCCAATATTAGGTCCCCTTGAGGTACACACCGGACCTCCCCATTCTTTTGCATTACCCACCAAGTGCATCCAGGTCCCTGAGCAAAAGCAATCCCAGGAATGGGCTTGCCTTTTCCTGAGGCAGGAGTAGCCCAGACTGTTTTACCCAGCATGTTTCTTACGTGCACTACAGGAACTTTATCCCCTTCTCCAGTGCGTAACAGGTTTGATTGGGCAGGTCCAGCTTGGTTGGCAGATCCCCTAGTATTGCCTAACAAAGTGGCCTTTGCCAAATGTGTTTCCCAATTTTTGAATGTCCCAGCACCCATTGCTTTCAGTGTAGTCTTTAACAGTCCATTGTATCGTTCATCTTTCCCGGAGGCTGGTGCATGATAAGGGATGTGATACACCCACTCAATACCATGTTCTTTGGCCCAAGTGTCTATAAGGTTGTTTTGGAAATGAGTCCCATTGTCTGACTCAATTCTTTCTGGGGTGCCATGTCGCCATAGGACTTGCTTTTCAAGGCCCAGGATAGTGTTCCGGGTGGTGGCATGGGGCACAGGATATGTTTCCAACCATCTGGTGGTTGCTTCCACCATTGTAAGTACGTGGTGCTTGCCATTGCGGGTTTGGGGGAGTGTGATGTAATCAATCTGCCAGGCCTCTCCATATTTGTATTTCAGCCATCGTCCTCCATACCAGAGAGGCTTTGACCGTTTGGCTCGCTTAATTGCAGCACATGTTTCACAATCATGAATAACCTGTGCTATAGTGTCCATGGTCAGGTCCACCCCTCGGTCACGAGCCCATCTGTATGTTGCACCTGTACCTTGATGGCCTGAGGTGTCATGGGCCCATCGGGCTATAAATAATTCACCTTTATGTTGCCAGTCCAGGTCCACCTGAGCCACTTCAATCTTAGCAGCCTGATCCACCTGCTGGTTGTTTTGATGTTCTTCAGTAGCCCGATTCTTGGGCACATGAGCATCTACATGGCGTACCTTTACAACCAGGTTCTCTACCTGGGCAGCAATATCTTGCCACAATGCAGCAGCCCAGATGGGTTTGCCCCTGCGCTCCCAGTTGTTCTGCTTCCATTGCTGTAATCACCCCCACAGGGCATTTGCTACCATCCATGAATCAGTATAGAGATAGAGAACTGGCCACTTTTCTCGTTCAGCAATATCTAAGGCCAGCTGAACGGCTTTCACTTCTGCAAACTGACTCGATTCACCTTCTCCCTCAGCAGCTTCTGCAACTCGTCGTGTAGGACTCCATACAGCAGCTTTCCATCTCCGATGCTTTCCCACAATACGACAGGACCCATCAGTGAACAGGGCATATTTCTTCTCATTTTCTGGTAGCTTGTTGTACACTGGGGCTTCTTCAGCACGGACCACCTCCTCCTCTGATGATATCCCAAAGTACTTGCCTTCTGGCCAGTCCATAATCACTTCCAAGATTCCTGGGCGACTGGGGTTTCCTATTCGAGCCCGCTGAGTAATCAGTGCAACCCACTTGCTCCATGTAGCATCAGTTGCATGATGTGTAGAGGGGACCCTTCCTTTGAACATCCAACCCAGTACCGGCAGTCGGGGTGCCAGGAGGAGCTGCGCTTCAGTACCGACCACTTCCGAAGCAGATCGAACTCCTTCATATGCTGCCAGTATCTCCTTTTCGGTTGGAGTATAGCGGGCCTCAGATCCTCTGTATCCCCGACTCCAAAACCCCAGGGGGTCGACCTCGAGTTTCCCCAGGTTCTTTCTGCCAGAGGCTCCAGGTGGGACCATTCTCCCCGGCTGCGGTGTAGAGCACATTCTTTACATCTGGTCCTGTCCGGACTGGCCCAAGGGCTACTGCATGAACTATTTCCTGTTTAATTTGTTCAAAGGCTTGTCGTTGCTCAGGGCCCCATTCAAAAGCATTCTTCTTACGGGTTACTTGGTAGAGCGGGTTTACAATCAGACTGTAATTTGGAATATGCATTCTCCAAAACCCCACGACACCTAGGAAAGTTTGTGTTTCTTTTTTGCTAGTTGGTGGAGACATAGCTGTTATTTTGTTGATCACATCCATTGGGATTTGACGACGTCCATCTTGCCATTTTATTCCTAAAAACTGGATCTCTCATGCAGGTCCTTTAACCTTATTTTATTTTATGGCAAAACTGGCCTTCAGAAGGATTTGGACTATTTTCTTCCCTTTCTCGAAAACTTCCTCTGCAGTGTCACCCCACACAATGATGTCATCGATGTACTGCAGGTGTTCAGGAGCTTCCCCCTGCTCCAGCACAGACTGGATCAGTCCATGGCAAATGGGAGGGCTGTGTTTCCACCCCTGGGGCAGCCGATTCCAAGTATATTGGACTCCCCTCCAAGTGAAAGCAAACTGTGGCCTGCACTCTTCTGCTAGAGGGATGGAGAAAAATGCATTAGCGATATCAATTGTGGCATACCACTTGGCTGCCTTTGATTCCAGTTCATACTGGAGTTCTAGCATGTCCGGCACTGCAGCACTCAGTGGTGGCGTGACTTCGTTCAGGCCACGATAGTCCACTGTTAGTCTCCACTCACCATTAGACTTTTGCACTGGCCATATGGGACTATTAAAAGGTGAATGAGTCTTGCTGATCACCAACGGAGACTCCCTGATTCCCATGCATAAGCTAATTCGTCAACTGGAGAGCCAAGGAGAGATAGCACCCTACCAGCTACTAGGAGAAAAATTAAATCTGTCCTAACTGAAACCAGGACAGGTTATCATTCTGCTGTACTGTGTGACATTGTTTTACGATATGATAAAATGATATGATAAAATTACCAGTCGTGAGACTAACCTGGTATTTGTACTCAACATCGCTGTCATGTTCATACTTCAGGAACTGTCTCTCAGAAACTATTAATTATTACACTCTTTATCTTTTTTCCTTGGAAGCCAATACATGGGCTAGACAAGGCAGGACACCTCCTTCCCCCCCTCTCCCCCTCACCCCACCCATTTCCTTTACCTTCCCTTTTTCTTCAGGCTAGTTACAATAGCTCTTGAGAATTTTGAATATTCTTGGGATTTTCAAAGCAGTATGTTCCTATTGATTTGTCATCTGAATGTGTTTCTTTTTTTTTTTTTTTATTTTATTTTTTATTTTTAAGTTAAATAACTATTTAACAAGATCAATATTACCCAGAGGTCTGACCCAGGTCTGGATAGTTATGAGTGGCATGGTGCATGAGATAGTATGGGCAGGCACCTGAGAAAGTGGGCACCCCCAATGTTTTGGAACTTAACCCCTGAACAAGTGCATAATCATGAAAAAAAAACGTAAAATATTTGGAAAAAAATTATGCCAACACCCTGAAGACTCTAGAGAGACATGAATCACTGCAATATGCTGGGGTCTAGCCCATGCCTAGAGAGCCCTGCTCAACATAGTTCAGCACCCTCAAGGGGAAGAGAATGTGTCTGGATCTGATGACAAAATGACAAGCACTGAGGCCACTCCAATCCTGGCAACAAGCACTGCAGATGAACCAGAGGATCAACCTGTGCCAGTGTCAGTCACCTCTATACACAAGAAAAAAAGAATGGATGCAAAATTCAAATCATTTAATAAGGGCAGAAACTTCTAAGAAAGGGAAGGAGGAAGGAGTAAATGAGGCAGTCTACTTTAGAGCAGGACCATCATGAGAACAGGAGGAGGAAGAGGCAGAATTCATAAACAAGGCGGTAACCACACCTGGCTGCTCTGATGCTGGAATAACAGGCCCAGTAACCTGGAGTTAGATGGCAGAGAAGCCAAGCAGATGGGATCCCTCTCTAGGGAAGGGGGCATTGACAAACTGATGGGAAAAGGGACACAAGCCCTCACTATCTGGAGTTGGCTCCTATCACACATGAAGGAAAGGTATTCCTTCAAGAAACATGATATATGTCACTCAGGCAAGTTGGACCTCAATGGAGAGAGGTGTCCAGTACCTGAGGGAATTCACAGAATCACAGAATCGTCTAGGTTGGAAGAGACCTCCAAGATCATCTAGTCCAACCTCTGTCCTAACACTAACAAGACCTCCGCTAAACCATATCACTAAGGACTACATCTAAACATCTTTTAAAGACCTCCAGGGATGGCGACTCAACCACTTCCCTGGGCAGTCCATTCCAATATCTAACAACCCTTTCAGTCAAGAAGTTCTTCCTAATATCCAACCTAAACCTCCCCTGGTGCAACTTTAGCCCATTCCCCCTCGTCCTGCCACCAGGCACATGGGAGAATAGACCAACCCCCACCTCTCTACAGCCTCCTTTAAGGTACCTATAGAGAGCGATGAGGTTGCCCCTGAGCCTCCTCTTCTCCAGGCTAAACAACCCCAGCTCCCTCAGCCGCTCCTCATAAGACTTGTTCTCCAGACCCCACACCAGCCTTGTCGCCCTTCTCTGGACTCTCTCGAGCACCTTGATGTCCTTCTTGTAGCGAGGGGCCCAAAACTGAACACAGTACTCAAGGTGTGGCCTCACCAGAGCCGAGTACAGGGGGACAATCACCTCCCTAGACCTGCTGGCCACACTGCTTCTTATACAAGCCAGGATGCTGTTGGCCTTCTTGGCCACCTGAGCACACTGCTGGCTCATATTCAGCTGCCTATCAACCAGTATTCCCAGGTCCTTCTCGGCCAGGCAGAATTAGCCATGCTGGAGGTGATTTGGAGTGACTTGTACAATGTTGTCAAGTTGTGATAACTTGTACTAGTTATCGAAAGATCAAGATGCATTGGCAGAAGTTTATGTGTGAGTTTGTGAGTGCACCATCACAGTATGCCAACCCTTTGGCAGTAGTAACCTGGAAAGATGGAGGGGGACAAATTGTGGATGAATGTGCTGACCAACACAAGTAATATGAAGAAAATCTCCCTTGCTCCCTACAGGCCTATGTTGTGGCTGTAGAGAAACTTTCCTGGGAGTTCCAGCAAATTCAAAGAGGAAACCTGAATGATTCTATGATTCTATGATTTTAAATAAAGCCTATTGGAAGAGGCTGAAAGGTGTAATTTTCCTTGATAAAAGGAAATAAAGCAAGCTTTTTTTTTTTATTTTGTAAGATGTCATATTTAATCACATAAGTTAACCTTACATAAATCTGTGGATGACTGATTCATGGGCTTAACTATTTCATTTTGTCTTCTACAATATAAGATAGATTACACTATCTGCCAATGGGTAAACATCAGCCGATGCGTGAACAATTGGCTGACAGGTAGGGCTCAAAGGGTTATGGTAAATGGGGCCACATCAGGCTGGCAGACGGTCACCAGTGGGGTCCCCCAGGGCTCCATTTCAGGGCCAGTTCTTTTCAATGTTTTCATAAACGATTTGGGTGTAGGACTAGAAGGTGTTTTGAGTAAATTTGCTGATGATACTAAACTGGGAGGAACTGTTGACACTGCCGAGGGTGGAAAAGCCTTGCAGAGAGGTCTGGACAGATTAGAAAACTGGGCAATCACCATCCGTATGAAGCTCAACAAGAGCAAGTGCTGGGTTCTGCACCTGGGAAGAGGCAACCCTGGCTATACAAACAGACTGGGGGACAAGACGCTGAAGAGCAGCCCCGCAGAGAAGGATCTGGGGGTTGTGGTTGATAGCAAGCTGAATATAAGTCAGCAATGTGCCCTGGCAGCCAGGAGGGCCAACAGTATCCAGGGGTGCATCATACATGGCGTAGCTACTCGGTCAAAGGAAGTGATTGTCCCGCTCTACTCTGCGCTGGTGCGGCCTCACCTCAAGTACTGTGTGCAGTTCTGAGCACGACAGTACAAAAAGGACGTGAATCTGTTGGAGAGTGTCCAGATAAGGGCAACAAAGATGGTAAAGGGCCTAGAAGGGAAGACATATGAGGAGCAGCTGAGGTCACTTGGTCTGTTCAGCCTGGAAACGAGGAGGCTGAGGGGAGACCTCATTGTGGTCTACAGCTTCCTCATGAGGGGGAGTGGAGGGGCAGGTGCCAATGTATTCTCTTTAGTGACCAGTGATAGGACCTGAGGGAATGGAGTCAAGCTGCGACGAGGGAGGTTCAGGCTGGATATCAGGAAAAGGTTCTTCACCAAGAGGGTGGTCGTGCCTTGGAATAGGCTCCCCAGGAATGGAGTCGTAGCACCAAGCCTGTCAGAGTTTAAGAAGCATTCAGACTATGCTCTCAGTCACATGGTCTGAATTTTTGGGTAGACCTGTATGGTGCCAGGAGTTGTACTCGATGATCCTTGTGGGTCCCTTCCAACCGGGATATTCTATGATTCTATGATTCTACTACCTAAATGCACATAGTTATCCTAAGCTCTAGCACTGTTTAAATGAACCTTCATAATTGATTTACTATGATTTTTATCTGATCTAACAGTCCAGAATGAAACAACTGAACATAATATATCAACTATGATTTCAGTTCTCTCTCTTTTTCTTAAGAATAAGGCATTTTAGGGAATGTTGATAAGAGGAGGCCCGGAAAAGAATTTGTTTTTACAGTAACCAAAGACCAAAAAGAAAAGATTAAGAAATTAAAAGAAAAAAAAAAAGAGAAAAAAAGAGAAAAAAAAAAAAGAAAAAAAGAATGTATTGTTCACGTGATGTAGGTGTACTGAAGCAATACATGAATCTGTGAGAGTTCACTAGTCCAGAGAACTCCTTAAGTTTTCCTTCTATTATTTTATTCTGTAGAGTGAGTACTGGGGAAAAAAAAAAAAAAAAAAAAGTGAGATTTTGAGTGATATTATTGAGATACAGCTATCCCTCCACGTGTATCCCATCATTACTTCAAGAACAGGAGAACCCACAGGCTGTTTAAAACTGATAGATTAAATTACCAGTGAAAATAGTCAGGAAGATATTTAGTATGTTTTTTTCCTCCATACCAATTGCTATTTTTGTTTCAGCTTCTTGAATATGCTGACTGATAATACAGATGAATTTTCAGGATTTTATGTAACAAAAAAATTGGAAAAAAAAAAACACACAAAAAGCCCACACTTTTCCTGTAGCCATTTGCTCCTCTTCTGATGTTTCTTAAATAGGACTTGGTATGTTGCATTTGTGACAGTAAATCAACATGGTCAGATTTAGGTTAACTATTTTCTTTATTACATTGATGTATATATTGATATATGAAAGACAAAAATAATTATCACCGATACAAAAGCATGTGCAAAATGCACTGGTTTGCCCTGTACATACACACAAAAACAACTATAGATGACTGTGATTTCCCTTCCAAAATCATTGCCATGATTCTTCCATTTTAGGTATCATTCCATATTTAGAAATCTTGAAGTTCAAGATATGTAAATAAAATGCATCTAGCAGAGGAATATAATTATGAATTGCTAAATAAATGTTGTTTTGTTCCTTATATGCTAAAAAAGGGTTATTTACTCTTGAAAAAAAAAAAATTAAATACTGACATAACTCTAATTATCTATAGGCCAAAAGTGTTCAAGAGTGGGGCAGAGGCAGAAAATATGTAACACGTTTCACTTGAGTAAGTGTAGAGAAACACAGTAAATTTAAACATTCATAAATGAAAATAGTTATGTTGGGATTTAGTGTCTTTGTATAATATTTAGTATCTCTGTTCTGTTAAAGAATAACACTTCACTTCAACACCAATACGGAGCTTATACTGTAAGATCACAGTGCATGATTTTCCAATGTGATCCTCATGGGAAGAGAGGAGAAATAAAGTGATCATGTTTCCCTGGCAAACCTGACTGAAAGCAATAGTTCAACATGGGTGCAATAAAGATTCTAGACAGGGAAGAAGTATAAGGCTGTATGTCATTGTGAAATTAAAATCCAACCAAAATGAAGAAACTGAAAATATTTATTCTGATATTAGGAACTGTAGCAGCATACAGTAACCCATCAAATATTTAATTCATAAGCAAATAAATTAAATTTAATTCTGATCTTCCTTAGTGCAAAGAACAATAGGGAATTAGGTGAAGTTTTCTTCCTTATATTATAATTCCAGAATTTTTGTATGACTAGTTACATAGAATATATTTCATGCAAAACAAATTATTTTATTGCATTGATTTATCTGTTGTATTTCTCAGTTAAATGCATTTTATAAGATTATATGTATGTATACAAACACTTGAAACAAGTAATCTGTTAATATGTTATTTATTCTCTCTGCATATAGATCCTGTATAGATATCTACCTTCTTTGTTCTCATATATTTATTTCTGCATAGGAAAAAAACAATATATATATATATATATATCGGTTATTATGTGTTTTTTATTTATTTATTTTCAGATGATAATTGAAATATTTTTAAAAAGAATTTGGAAACAGGGATGGATTCATTTTTGTAAATAAGTTTTGAGTATCTCATATACATAACATGGAATGCAAAACAAACTGTAAGCTCGTGAAGTGAGTGAAAGTGACAAATACTCAGTATCTAGGTTGATTTACACCGACGTCCTATTTTATTCTTTGTCATTGTCTGTGTTTGTAACATGTCTCAATCTAACATTATCTGTTCCATTAATGTGATATTTAAACTCCTTTCTAAATTATTAATGAAGATGTCAGATAAATAAGAACATTGAAACCTGCTAAACTAGTATGCCCCTAGACATCTCTCCCTACCTGATCAGTTGTCGTTCATCATTAACTATTGTTTATGGTTATTAAACTACTTTTCATGCTATATCATATGGTTCATAGCCAAGGAATTTGATTTTTCAGAGTAATACTTCATGAGACACTTTACCAAATGCTTTGCTAAAATGTAGATTTGTTATGTTTGCAGAACTACATTCCCCTCAGTTACCAGTTACGTTATTCCCCCAAAAAATAAATTAATCATGCTTTGCCTACATTAAATAAATAAATAAAATAATAATAATAATAATAAATGTTTATTAGCCAACACTGTATATTTTTCATGATTTCATTGTTCTCACCTCAATACTGAAGTCATGCAACTGTAAAAATTTAAAATGCCTCATGCCTATAATTCACTTTAAAATTGATTAATAATTCTTATAATATCATTTCTCCTGATCTAACTAAAGAGACTCATCCTATTAAAAATAAATTGGGATATTTACTCCATTTACAGGATATCAGAAATATATTTTAGTAGTCCTCTAGTACTGAATTTGTTTATGCAGCTGTTTATTTTATATAAGCTCTACAGATAACTTCAGGACACTGTCAAATTCTTTACGGATACACTGTGTAATGACACTTCAATTAAATATATGATCATGTGGTTTCATTCTGCTCTTTTCTTTGTGTCCCTCTCAAATGACCTCTTGAGACAATCCTTGTTTTCATTTACACTATTCAAAATCAGCATTAACTTGTTTTATAGACACTAAAATTTTTGTCAAGGCCATAATACTGTTAAAAGTGAATGCTGAGGAAATACTGTCAGATTTTTCTCCGTGTGCTATTTTTCAAATAGTAGTTAGTTTTGTTTCATTTAATCTAGTATAGTTAATTTCTCTGTGAAATCTACAAGAGGAAACAGTATATATTATATAAAAATTAAAAGGAATAACAAAATTTTATTATCTTATTGCAACACTGGTACTTCTATTTGCCAGTTCAAACATTATATAACAAGGAGATCCAGTTATTCCTGCTTAGTGTTAGAACTTAACATCTAAATTAGGAGCTGAGTCAGCTTAAATTCCCTCTCTAGTCAAAGGAATAGGTACAGAAGGCCTTTCCAGAAGGTACTTTTATGTCACATGCTGTCTGAACTGCTTCTTCAACACGCTTATCTCTCCCATTGACAGGAAAGCATGTCTAAACTGACTAGACAGCACAGTTAGTTTCTGCATTTAGGCAGGAATATTTTGTGGGCTATGTTTTTTTATTCTGAATTATTCACAGGCTTTTAAGAGGAGTTCCTGGAGTGACAATGCTTGGTGAAAGTAGCACAATAATTCTGGTTGCTGACCTATCTCTTTGATTCCGACTTTGGGCTGTTTGGGACTTCAGAGCACCTCAGATTTGGACTGGTAGATATCCTCTTCACGGGCTGCACCACTTGGCCACTCGAGCTATGTTTCTGTCCTTTCTGTAATTTTATTTGTTCTACATGCCTAATACTCAGATTACAGTAGGGTATTTTTATGGTCCATGTGCTGCCTGAGGACCTCTTCAGATCCTGGTCAATTCCTGGTCCAAGAGATGCCAAGGCTCAGGATAAGAAATTATAATATATTAATAGGAGCATGTATAATGCCAAGGTAGCCAGGGTCCTGAGGACCTTCACAGCAATATTTATTTCCTTTGTCTTTTTTTTTTGTTTGTTTGTTTGTTTATTTGTTTTTTTTGGATTCCCCACTCCTGTGACAGACCACCTTTCCTTTGGCACATTGTGTGGTGCAGGGAAGTTAATAGCTGAGAAGAAAAAGTTGAGCATGGGTACTGTTGCGTTCAAAAGTGCTTTTGAAATGAGTGCATAGCAGCTGAACCTCACAGCTTGTTGGTTTTTGATAACTTGTTTAGGGGGGCTACTGTGGATAAAGAAAAAAAAAAAAAGGCAACATAGAGAGCAGGAAAGTGGTAATAACGGCAGTTTTTCTTCTCATTTCCAGTTGTGGAGAGGCACTTATGATAATTACCAGCAAAGTGGAAAACCCAGCTGGAATCTGAGTGATTTCTTTTTTCTGTACTTATTAAATTGTTTTATTTCCACTAGGTTTTAGCTTGCATTAGGCATAACAAGAGAGTGCAAAAAAGACAGAAGTGAAAATTGTCACAGTGGGATGCCAAAAGTTGTGTTCCTTAATCTCCATCTGGGCACACAAGTAAAAGCAGACCAGTGTTGAAAGAAGTTGAGAATCTTTAAACTCTGAGTTGTCTGATATAAGTTTAATAAATCAGAAGTACTCCTTAAAGTCATACGGTTAGGTTTACTTGTCTTTAAAATGTGCTATAGTATACTAACTTCCAATACCTAGATTTATGCCTTGGCTATCAGCTCTTTTGATTCCTTGTACTTATCCTAGATTTTGCTTAATTTCCTTTTCTTAACACTGATCTTTTACTACAACAGGTAAAGTTCAGGACACAGGTCAACATCACTATACTGTGCATAACGAATGTTTTTAAAGTGTTTTTTTTTTTTTTTTTTTATTCTTTTTCTTTTTTCCTGGTTTGTCAAAAATTTTACTTTTAACAATTATAACTTGTCTTTCATAATTGGCATCCACTTGCTTAGTTTTTGCTGTTTATGCCATTCAGTTGAATAAATTAATTTGTAATATGCATACATTAATCATAATCACTTAAGCGACACATATGTTTTTCTTTTGTGACATAACTTTAGAGTTAATAGCCTAGTTACAAACAGCTTTTCAAAGGTCTTGAGGTGCTCTTGACACCCAAACTGGGAGAATATGACTTCATAAAATGTCTTGGGGTGTCTTACACTAACTGAGAGATCCATTCAGCTATTTGTGTATTCACAAAAAGCAGATATTTAACTATACCTCTGAAACTATATCATACTACTAATATTGGAATATACATATTTTCTGTGATGTATGAATCTACATGATTGTGTTTTTATTCAATCCCCAAAGTGCAAAACAGTAGGACTGAAGAATGTTACATGAAGATCAACTAACAGGTTCTTTAGATAAATTTATATTACGACTGCTGACAGATTGTAAAGCCCATCCACCAGGTTGGCTGGTAGCTTGAGGCTCCAACAGAAAGTGATGTTAAAAGACCTTGTCCTCCATGCAGTTGGCTATTCTTCCAAGTGAAGGGCCTTACAGGTGTCTTTGTGGTTTAGAATGAGTTCTGACACCTCCAGAGTTTACTGCAATTTAGGCTGAACCAATTAGAAGAGGAGGATCTCTTCACTGTTGATATTAGAAACATCAGACTTGGATGGGAGGGTGGGGCATTTATAAATGAAGCTTTGAAGTGGTGTTTTGTGTGTGTGTGTGTGTTCCAGCCCCCTCCCCACTCCTGGTCTAGTGTGAGGTGTCCCTGCCCATTGCAGCGGGGTTGGAAATAGATGATCTCTAAGGTCTCTTCCAACCCAAGCCAGTCTATGATTCTATCAAAACATATTTATTGTTAAGGGTATTCTGAGATGTTAAAAGACTAGGCAATCAAAAAATAAATAAATAAAATAAAAAATCTGTGTAATGTCTATTCAAAGGAAGATCAAATTTCAGATGAACTGATGGTACACATGATGAGTCGAATCTCGGTGTTGAAGTATAAACTGAACAGACCCAGTTGTTACAAGGGAAAAATGACTTTTTTTTTTTTTTCCTTGGGAAAAAAAACCACACACACACACAAAAAAACAAACACAAAAACACCCACAGACAAAATCGCAAAACTGTAATGTTAGAATAAATTCTCCAGATTATTAACTGCAATAAAATCAAACCAGCAGAATCTTATGGGTACTAAACTTGCTGCTGAGCATGACAGCTTGAGCTCATCTTATACTCAGTGAACACTGCAAAAATGTTGCTAATATCCCAGAAGCATTCAGCTGTTACTATTTTCTCAAGAATCAAATTTTTACATTTTTGGTAATTCCAAACAAAGGAGGTATAAGGGAATTCTCATCTGTTATGTGAAAGAAACAAAAATACTTGGTTACCATTCAATATGAGGGGACTCATACCGCTCATGAGGAGAAAGGACATGTGAACTGGTTAAGTTAACTTGTTAACTTAGCTTGAAAATTATATTTCAGTTTTACAGCAGGTCTCATCTTGTGAGAAACATTTCTCTCCCCTCCCCTCCCCTCGCCTCCCCTTTCCTACCCTCGCCTCCCCCTTCCTACCCTCGCCTCCCCTCCCCTCGCCTCCCCTCGCCTCCCCTCCCCTCGCCACCCCTCCACTCCCCTCGCCTCCCCTCGCCTCCCCTCCCCTCGCCACCCCTCCCCTCGCCACCCCTCCCCTCGCCACCCCTCCCCTCCCCTCCCCTCTCCCCTCCCCTCTCCTCCCCTCCCCTCCCCTCCCTCCCCTCTCCCCTCCCCTCCCCTCTCCACTCCCCTCCCCTGCTCTCCCCTGCCCTGCCCTGCCCTGCCCTCCCCTCCCCTCCCCCTTCCGTCCCCTTCCCTTTCCCTCCCCTTCCTTCCCCTTCCCTTTCCCTCCCCTCCCCTCCCTTCCCTTCCCTTCCCTTCCCTTCCCTTCCCTTCCCTTCCCTTCCCTTCCCTTCCCTTCCCTTCCCTTCCCTTCCCTTCCCTTCCCTTCCCTTCCCTTCCCTTCCCTTCCCTTCCCTTCCCTTCCCTTCCCTTCCCTTCCCTTCCCTTCCCTTCCTTCCCTTCCCTTCCCTTCCCTTCCCTTCCCTTCCCTTCCCTTCCCTTCCCTTCCCTTCCCTTCCCTTCCCTTCCCTTCCCTTCCCCTCCCTCCCTTCCCTTCCCTTCCCTTCCCTTCCCTTCCCTTCCCTTCCCTTCCCTTCCCTTCCCTTCCCTTCCCTTCCCTTCCCTTCCCTTCCCTTCCCTTCCCTTCCCTTCCCTTCCCTTCCCTTCCCTTCCCTTCCCTTCCCTTCCCTTCCCTTCCCTTCCCTTCCCTCCCTTCCCTTCCCTTCCCTTCCCTTCCCTTCCCTTCCCTTCCACTCCCTTCCACTCCCTTCCACTCCCTTCCACTCCCTTCCACTCCCTTCCCTTCCCTTCCCTTCCCTTCCCTTCCCTTCCCTTCCCTTCCCTTCCCTTCCCTTCCCTTCCCTTCCCTTCCCTTCCCTTCCCTTCCCTTCCCTTCCCTTCCCTCCCTTCCCTTCCCTTCCCTTCCCTTCCCTTCCACTCCCTTCCACTCCCTTCCACTCCCGTCCACTCCCTTCCACTCCCTTCCACTCCCTTCCCTTCCACTCCCTTCCCTTCCACTCCCTTCCTCTCCCTTCCCTTCCCTTCCCTTCCCTTCCCTTCCCTTCCCTTCCCTTCCCTTCCCTTCCCTTCCCTTCCCTTCCCTTCCCTTCCCTTCCCTTCCCTTCCCTTCCCTTCCCTTCCCTTCCCTTCCCTTCCCTTCCCTTCCCTCCCCTCCCCTCCCCTCCCCTCCCCTCCCCTCCCCTCCCTTCCCTCCCCTGCCCTGCCCTGCCCTGCCCTGCCCTGCCCTGCCCTGCCCTGCCGTCTCCTGCCCTGCCCTGCCCTTCCGTCCCCTCCCCTCCCCTCCCCTCCCCTCCCCTCCCCTCCCCTCCCCTCTCCTCCCCTCCCCTCCCTTCCCCTCCCCTCCCCTGCCTTCCCCTCTCTCCTCTCCTCTCCTCTCCTCTCCTCTCCTCTCCTCTCCTCTCCTCTCCTCTCCTCTCCTCTCCTCTCCTCTCCTCTCCTCTCCTCTCCTCTCCTCTCCTCTCCTCTCCTCTCCTCTCCTCTCCCCTCCTCTCCTCTCCTCTCCTCTCCTCTCCTCTCCTCTCCTCTCCTCTCCTCTCTCTCCTCTCCTCTCCTCTCCTCTCCTCTCCTCTCCTCTCCTCTCCTGTCCCTTTCCCTTTCCCTTTCCCTTTCCCTTTCCCTTTCCCTTTCCCTTTCCCTTTCCCTTTCCCTTTCCCTTTCCCTTTCCCTTTCCCTTTCCCTTTCCCTTTTGTTCTTGTTAGCATTAAACTGTGATTCCAGTATTACAAGGCTTATCAGCCTTTTCTCTTTGATTTGCCTGGAGGAAAGATTATCCTTTTAAGAAGATCATTAGTGAACAAAACCTTTCTGAGTTGTCAGCTTCTCCTCACTGAATGCACATATAGCCTGGAATGATCATATTCTAGCCATAAGTACTTTACTTATATAACTAAATTTATGAGAAGTAAAGTCTAGTCCTGTAGTTCATCAGCACTGTCCAGTTGTCTCACTCTCTTCCTCCCTTTTTGCTGGTTTATCGCTTGTGCACATTTCTTATACATTCATTCACACCCCTCCAGAATAAAGCAGAAGTTTCCTGCCGTGAAGCAGATCATAGTCCACTTTAGGACTACAATTACAGCATATTTTTCAAAAAAATCTAGAGCACTTGACTGTCATGCCCATTATGTCTGCTCCATTAGCTCCAATAGGAGTTGTATGTTATATATTCATATGCAGACACACAGACTTGGATGCCTTCCTCTTCAACTCACTCCACCTCAGCTACCCACATCCTAGCATGGTGTGACATGTAAGAAGCAACCCTGAAGATCCTTGGAAAAAAGCTCTTTGGTTCCTATATAAGTTGTCTGGCTTTCATTCCATATTTGCAAGTGTCTTAAAATTTGATGCTATGTGTTGCTGTTGATTTTCTGCTATTGAGTTCAGGGGCAGGGGTTGTTTTTGGAGTGAACAGAAAAGTAGGGATATGTATACAGGCTTAGGTTGGCTCAAAAATATTATTTGCTTCAGAATGCAGTAGTAATCTTCTGCAAACAACTTCTGCATAATTGAATGGATATGTGCTTTGTCTACATTGCCTCTATTTTGCTTGCATACTCTTTCCTCAAGGCCAAAGTCTCTGAGTCTGTAATTCAGAAAAGTCAAGCTGCGCATGAAGGATAATGATTTATTAAATTTTCAAAATTGATTCCACGTGTAACAGACCTGCTAGAAATAGTGAGATCAGTTGTTTGAAGTAAGGATCTTGCTTGTCTGGTTCAATCATGACAATGACACGCAATTGCTTCATCTATTGGCCAGTATGGATTATTGACTGGATTAGTAGAGTGGGTGCAAATTAAGGAACTCTTTTCTTTCAATATTTCTGTAAAATGATAATAGTTTATTATTATTATTATTATTATTATTATTATTATTAATAATAATAATAATAATAATAATAATAATAATAATAATAATATAAAAGATAAATAAAAATAAGATTGTTGCTGTCCCTGAACAGAAAAGCCCAATGACATTCACATCTGGAGAAGCTTCACTAAATCCAAGCAACAAATTGAGAAAAATGAACTAATGGTAGAGTTAAAACAATAAATCGGATTTAAGTCATCTCCCACACTTTGACAATTTGGAATTAGAAAACTTTTGTATCACTTCAGTATATTTTATTTATTTGGCATTAAGCATAATTGCATTGTTTCAGGAATTTTTATTATTTATTTGTTTACTTATTTATTTATTTATTATTGTGGAGTGTTAAAAACTCCATTTCTCTGTCTCAGAAGGCATAAAAGCAGGAACGTATATTATTTAGCTATTCCCTCAACTTGTCATCTGCCATCATTCTTGACAGTAGAATCAATGAATGTTAATTCAACTTTTTATTTTGTTTATTTTGTTTTGTTTTCCAGTGAATGGATATATTTGAAACAGAATGAACACCACTGGATTTTCTTATTTCAGCATTAAAATAAAAAAGAAATACCCTCCAAAATAGTGCAGAGATTACCTGACAGGTACAGCTTGACAAGTAAATACTCAGTTATGAAACTCATTGCATTTGCCACATAAAAGGAAAAGAAGAAATGAATTATCTGTAATGCTATAGCAAATGCATTTATGTTCATCACTAAAAAAACATTACATTCACCTAAATTTTTACCATGGTAGTTGAGTATCTGAGCACCTTCACAGTAGTATGACTAATAACATCCTTTTTCAGGCACTTCTTATACAAGGTACTTAAGACTTATTTTTATGTTTATGCTTTTCTCCTTTTCCTTACCTATTTCCTTTTACTTTTAAACATTCAGTCATCACATACAATTGTAAGGTTTATTTAGAAAATATTAGGAAAATACATTCCAGATATTTGTAACGTATGATCTAAAGAACATTTTAATTCATTACAAGAATTAATAATGAAATAACCATTATTTGAAATTTAATTATCCATAAATAGAACTAATAAGCTATTGAAATATAAAGGAAAGGTAGATAAATTTGAATATCAGAAGAAAAATGATAACATCTATAGTACATATTATACTTAAGATTTTGTGAGTACACAGAATTACTCTTACTAGCAACATGAACAGTAGATATGACCCAGACCAGGGGGACTATGGTCCCAGAGGGATCTAGACAAGATCTGCAGTGATTCTGTAAAGAATATTCCTAAAAGATAAGCCTTTGATTGCAATTAACAGCTCTGAATAGAATTCTGAAAAAAAAAAAAAAAAAAAAAAAAAAGAAAAAAAAAAACACCACACACACCACAAAACAAAACAGAACAAAACCACCACCAACAACAATAATAAAAACTAACAAACTATTAATCTTTGGTAATTAAAAACAGGTTTTACAAAAGCTTATCTATTGAGTAGAACCCTGAGTGCTACCCACTTGTCATTGGAAAAATCCCATCTATAAGGTCATTGGGTTTTTGGGAACTTCCATGTATTCCAAGCTTAAAAATAGCTTCAGCTGCAAGTGGTAAAACTATTTAATGTGGCAGTTTTACATTTACCATCTTTCTCATTTTCCCAGAAAGTATCTAACCACTTCACAGAATGAAATTATTTCTGTAGAAACCATTCATATTGTCTTATGCCAGCTAGAATATCCTAAAATCTAGTTGCTGAATGTGATAAAAATTGTATTAAATTAAAACGGCAGAGAGATCTGAACTAATTCTTGCTATATTTGGATGTTTACTTATCTCTTGATGTGATAGTTAAGATGCATAGAGTGATTGTTTAGGAGAGTACCTTTTGTTCCCTGAATATCTTCTAGAAGAAGCCCTGTACATAGACTTGGGCTGACACTGCTGATGAAAAAGGTGTAAACAGGAGAAAGACAAAAGCATAGTTAACTGGAGCTCTTCAAGGGGCTTGATATATCACATACTTGTAGACACTGTAAACAGGTCATCACTTCTAGCCCTTAGATGCAAAGAGGATTGTACAGGCAGAGGGTTATAAGTACAGGCAAACAGATCTGATTTTTAGATAGGTTTATCATCTTTAAATGCAGCTAAAAGGCCAAATCACGCCTAACTAAATCTAATTCTGTGAAGCTTTTCACAGAAGAAACATTAGGTTTTTCGATTATGCTTCTCTCCTTATGATGATCCTTTCTTATGATGTCTTCTCTCCTTATATATGTTCCAGTGTTTAAGCGTATTTACAACATTCCATGTAAGAGACAGAAATAAGCACGTGTGTTTTAGAACCACTTGTGGACAAATTCTGAAGCACTTCATTTGCCAGTTTTACCACTAAATTCTAGTTCCAGCAAAATTATAATAAACTATAAAAGATCACATTTTATTATACATTTCAGTGTTGAATAATATTCTTTGCCTTGTAGAAAAGTGGGTACAATAATATTTTAAGTACTGGAACATGACACATGAAAGAATGAAATTTGGTTCAAAATAATTTAAAATATTATATTCATTCTAAATTTCAATTTCCAGGATCAATGTTTAAGGAAGTTTTCTTTGAAGGGGAGTCTCTAGATTCCTTCCTTTCCCTGATTCTTTTTTAACCTTTCCTCTTTATATTAAAACAGCTCTTCAGCTGAATCAGAACTTTCTGGTGTCATGTCTTGCAGTATGTTCTCTCAGGATTTTTTTTTCTAGTTACAGTGGAGCACATTGTTATGACATATTTCTGAGTTTCAGATAGTTTGCACATAACCGGAGTGGGTGTCACAGAACCATTTTCTGTGTTCATGCTCCCTGGTTCCAGATTTGCTTCAGCTGCAGCCAACCTGAATGTTTCCATCACCATGCTATATACTTTCATGACATCGAGATGTCATGTATGTGAGAGGAAAAGTGATTGGATATAAACAATAGAACTGCTTGAGCTGGCTGCAGGTGAGTCACCACCAGTTTCAGGGCTCAAAGTCAGTGCATTATTCCCCCAAATGTTTTCTCAGAGGAAACAATTAAAGGCAGAGCATACAGCTGGTTTCTCCACAGAAAACATACTTCTGTCGTCACAAATATGGTCATTACTAGGTTAGCCTACATGTTTTAAGCCATGTTGCTCTTTTTCCATTTTTGATTAAACATAGGTTAAAAAAAAAAAAAAAAAAAAAAAAAAAAAACAAAAGATATAGACAGAACTGAACAAGGAAAACAAACAAAAACCAACAGCAGCAACAACAAAAAACCTTCCAAAACAAAGAAATCACAGCAAGATTCCAAGCACTTGTAGTCATGAAGAAATTGTTGGTTTCCTTAGTAACTGAATGCAGTTCTATATTGAGGACAAGAAAGTAATTAACCCTTTAATGTGAGATTATGCTGGAAACACGTTTAAGACTGCATGAAGTTTTGCCTATTGCTCTAGCATATTAACATTTTTAATGATAGAAACGAAACTCTGTATAGCCATCCTTTTAAGACAACTTCAAAATTCTCTAGAAACAGTGTCATATGTCATGAATGGAATACATCTAGACTTCAGGTTGTATTTGACTGTTCTGATAGAAATAGCTGTGCAGTCCTGTAATTTGATTACACTATCAGGTGACTTTCTCTCTAGTGGATGCAGCTATTATATGTCTTAATAGTTTTTTGGAGTTATATATTATTATATTATTTGTTTTAGTCTGCTATCATTTTTTCCTTATCTTTCATTGTGATGTTAGAGGAGTCATAAGGAGTTTGGAAATGCATTTGTGTATGAATATGCTTCTGTTTTATTAAAATTCTTCAACTGGGATTGAGAAATACATGCTTTTACACATATAATGTGATTCAGCAGTATATTTACGAATGCCACTAATTTTAAGAACCAAAACATTTTGCCAGCTTCTCAGTTACCACCTGTCATGTTGTGCTGAATGTCTGACCACATGATTTCACCATTAAAGTATAAAATTTTGAAAGCTTAGAGGTGATTGTGGTATATCACTTGTTTCAAAAATTGTTCTTATTTGTATAGGTGCTTAATTTTGGTGCAAAATTTGAACTTTTGATACTGTATTGCAAAATATTGATAAAAGATTTATGTAAATTATTGCAATATATACTAATCTCCTTAAAGGTTCTCATTCTATTTCACTGCAAACATACAAATTAAGGCTTAGTGACTGCTAAATACAATTAGATGATATTGCAGTAATGCATGTTAATTTAAATTCATGTTTAGTAGAGAAATGGCCATGTGTGATCTCTGAAAAACAAAAATAACTATTATTCAGGAGTGGACAAGTGAGTTGTGTATCATGTTATGAACTTTCTCTTTTGTTGTTGTTGTTGTTGTTCTTTATTTTTTTTAATAACAAGTAAAACTAGTTTACTTCAGCAAGGCTTGGGTAACCCAATGGACTTTCCTGGGATTTTCTTAACATTACCAAAAGATAGGATTTCACCTTCCAGACTAATATTTCCTGGTGTAGCTTTATTGACTTTATAAGTGTTTCATACCAAGGGTACAGCTGCCCCTTTTTTCTTTCATAGTTCTGTGCCAAGACTTATTAGAAGTAAAGTCAGACTCTGCTTCTGAAGCAAAGTCAGGAGGCATAACATTGCAATGTACTCTCCGCTGTGAGAATCTCTCAAAAAACTTTGATCAGGCTGGTTCTAAGTCACTATATATTCATATTTCTAAACTGCAACTAACTGTCAAGATCACTGAGGTTACATATTAGGTATAGTCACACTTCTTCCCTGTCTGGCTGATGAAATCTTATCAAGGTGTAGCTCTTCAATTGTTCTATTATTTTTTGTTATTTTTATTTTGTAGTTGTTGTTGAAGAAGAAAAATGTATTACAAAGGTATGCACAACTTTTTGCAAACAAATAGAATTCTAGACATTTTTTCCTATAGTCACAGACAGGATCATCTCTCAAAGTTTTATTCCTTTCCTCATATTTGAAAAAAATATCATTTGTAGTTTACATATGTTTTTTGATGTGTATGAATATGTAGGTGAAAGTCTATATGCACATCTTTTTGTTTGTTTGTTTGTTTTGTTTATTGTCTTCTAGAAAGCAATCATTTAGCACTAATGAAAAACAATTCACCTCAGAATTCTTAATTCTTACAATCTTTACAGTCAGACTGCAACAAGTGTAAAAATCTCTTCTAATTTTCAATGGAAAAGTTTGTAGTTTTATTTTGTGAGAGCACTGTAAAAATATAGCCTTCTCACTTTTATATATACAGAAATGCTTTTAGAAGACCACCTAGCTGATCCTATGATCAACTGATCATAGGAAACCCAAATTTGTACATGCAAGTTTCACCTGAGGTAGCTGAATCACTTGTTCTGTGCCATGCAGAACTGGTTTAAGTTTTCTTTCATGCAGTTACCTCTTAAAGGCAAAAATGCTCACTTAGTATTTGCCCTGTTATAAAGGACTATGACTGTCATCAGCTATCTGAGTCACAGAAGGACAACCAGTGGTAACCTTATAAACTTCTTCTCTACAGTAAGTAGTGTAGTCTAAAGTAGTTGGTGGCTAAGACCATAAAAAATTCCATTGAAATAACAAATATGCCTTTCCTGTTGCGACTGGATGTCCAAGTGAATCATAGTTAATCATCTATTGGGACAGCAGGCTCATAGATAACTGCTGTGAAAACATAAACTGTACTAATGTCTGCTTCATTTAATATCCAATGGACTTCTACATCTAGAATTTCAATCTCTTCATTTACTGGATGACAGAATGTTTTACACAGCACTGTGTTTTTGCTGTTGTTGTCATTGTTTTTTTGATTTGTTTTTAATTTCATCCCCAGAACACTTCCTGG
Organism: Cygnus olor; assembly: GCF_009769625.2. Classification (NCBI taxonomy): domain Eukaryota; kingdom Metazoa; phylum Chordata; class Aves; order Anseriformes; family Anatidae; genus Cygnus; species Cygnus olor. The sequence goes on along the minus strand of NC_049169.1, from coordinate 150,236,952 downwards.
CTTCCTTTTGTATGATGTCATTTTGGTTATTTATAACTCATTGCTCCTCTCTGACAGCAGACATTAAAAAATCCCCGCTGTGGGCACCGTCATTCTCACCTATCATATTTCTC